>NC_061513.1:209279504-209306010 GCF_022539505.1 Lolium rigidum | reverse complement strand
TATTCCTCCCGCACGATGTAATGGTGACAGTGTGTGCATCGTGTAGTACTTGGCGTAGGCTATGATTATGATCTCTTGTAGATTATGAAGTTAACTATTGCTATGATGGTATTGATGTGATCTATGCCTCCTTTCGTAGCGTGAAGGTGACAAAGTGTGCATGCTATGTTAGTACTTGGTTTGGTTATGTTGATCCGTCATGCACTCTAAGGTTATTTAAATATGAACATTGAATATTGTGGAGCTTGTTAACTCCGGCATTGAGGGTTCGTGTAATCCTACACAGTTAGTGGTGTTCATCATCCAACAAGAGGGTGTAGAGTCTAGCATCTATCTATTTATTCCGTTATGTGATCAATGTTGAGAGTGTCCACTAGTGAAAGTATGATCCATAGGCCTTGTTCCTAAATATCGCTATCGCTGTTTGTTTACTCGTTTTATCGCATCTATACTTCCCGCAATATTATTACCATCAACCACACACCAGCCCCGGACAAGCAAAGCACTTTTCTCGGTGCCATTGCTACTCGCTCACATTTATTCATACCACCTGTATTTCACTATCTCTTCGCCGAACTAGTGCACCTATTAGGTGTGTTGGGGACACAAGAGACTTCTTGCTTTGTGGTTGCAGGGTTGCTTGAGAGGGATATCTTTGACCTCTTCTTCCCTGAGATCGATAAACCTTGGGTGATCCACTTTAGGGACACTTGCTGCTGTTCTACAAACCTCTGCTCTTGGAGGCCCAACACTGTCTACAAGAATAGAAGCTCCCGTAGACATCATCCGCTCCAACATTTGGATACCTAGCTGGGAGTTGGGGCCCCTGGTTTCCGAGGGCCCGGGGCGCCCGCCCCCCCTCGGGCCGGCCCTGCCCACACCAGATCTTGGCACGGCCTGGTGCTGCCCCGCGCCACCACATGGTGTGGCCGGCCTATGGGTCCCCCTGGGCTGCCCAGGTGCCTCCCTGCCCCTTTTCATGCGTAAAGATTTTCTAGATATTTTTTGGAATTTTTTGAGAAACTTTATTTTTGGGCAATTTTCAGAATTTGAATAATGATTCTATCGCAGGAAAACAATTATGGAATGATGAAAAACCAATTCAAAACCAAATCTTCAGCAACTCTAAGACATTCTAATATAAAGTCAATCAATGTTACATATGTGAAAACATAGTTTCATTCACGCAAAATTACTTTGTTAACAAGGTTGATCAAGTATTGTTAGCAAAACAATTTTATATGAATCAAAACTTTGCATTTCACTATATGATTATGTTACCTCAATCTCCTCAGGCATAGTCCCAATCATGACAATATAATTCTCTTTCTTCGGCTTGGGCAAAGGCAAATGAAATTTCCCAATTTGGATGGTATCAACATTAATAATAGAATTTAGACCATATTTCCCATCAATCTTCTTGGGAAAATAAACCTTATGCTCTTTGTCATCAACATTGAAAGTTATTTTTCCTTGGTTGCAATCAATAACAGCCCCTGCAGTGTTAAGAAAAGGTCTCCCAAGAATAATAGACATGTTATCATCTTCAGGCATTTCTAGCACAACAAAGTCAGTTAATATCATACAATGATGAGCAACTTGAACAGGAACATCCTCACATGTACCAACATGAATAGTAGTAGACTTATCAACCATTTGCAAGGATATATCAGTTGGTATCAATTTTTCTAGATCAAGTCTTCTATAGAGAGAAAAAGGCAGGACACTAACTCCTGCTCCCAAGTCACATAAAGTAGTTCCAACATAATTATTTTTGATGGAGCATGGAAATATGGAATAGTGGGTATACCTGGATCACCAAGCTTCTTAGGAACCTTGCCATCAAAAGAATAATTAGCGAGCATAGTGGAGATTTCCTCATTTGGAATCTTCCTCTTATTAGAGACAATATCTTTCATATACTTTGAATAAGGAGGCAATTTAATAGCATCAGTCAAAGGAATTTGCAAAAGCAAAGGATTCATCCACTCACATAACTTGTTGTAGTGTTCTTCTTCCTTCGGTTTATGTTTCTTATCAGAAAAAGGCATTGGTTTTTGCACCCAAGGTTCTCTCTCACTACCATGTTTAGTAGCAATAAAATCTTACTTGGTGTATTTTGTATTCTTATTATGCTTTTCAAGTTCTTCTTCAATTTCTTCTTTATCGGAAGCATCATTTTTATCATTACCAGTTTCAGTTTTAGCATCAGAAATAGATAGACTATTATGATCTTTAGCAGGTTCAGAGGATTCTACAAAAGTTTTATGTTCTTTTATTTTTCTTAGACTTAGTCCTAGTATCATTAGCTTGTTGAGAATCTTGTTCAATCCTCTTTGGATGTCCTTCAGGATATAAAGGATCCTGAGTAGAAATACCACTTCTAGTTTTTATTTCATAAGCATGTTTTCCCTAGAAGCATTAACTAGAAAATATTTTTGCACTTTAGTGAGCTGATCAATTTGAGTTTGAACCATATGGAAATGTTTAACAAATTTTTTAACATCATTAGAGGTTCTTTCCACAATATCATGCAAATTATTGATAGCTCTAGAATTTTCCATTAGATGATTTTCCACTCTCTTATTAAAATTATCTTGCTTGACAATGTAATTATCAAATTCATCTAAGCATTGATTAGGAGGTTTAGAGTAGGGAATATCTCTACTATCAAAGCGCTGGAGAGAGTGTACCTCAGTAGTGGAAGAACGAGGGATTGGCTTACATAATTCTTCTGTAGGTGGTAAATTCTTCACATCTTCAGATTTAATACCCTTCTCCTTAAGAGATTTCTTGGCTTCCCTCATCACTTCATCATTTAATTCAATCATTTACCTTTTTCTTTGGTGTTGGTATTGGCTCCGGTGTAGTCCAATCATCATAATTCTTGCTTATTTTGGCCAATAATTCCTCAGCTTCAGCAGGAGTTCTTTTCTTGAAAAGACAACCAGCACAACTATCCAGGTATGTCCTAGATTCAACGGTTAGTCCATTATAGAATATATCAAGGATTTCATTTTTAGCTAACGTATGTTTTGGTACTGCTCTAATTAAAGAACAAAATCTTGCCCAAGATTCGGGCAATTTCTCTCCTTCTACCTACACAAAGTCAAAGATTTTCTATGTTGGGCACTAGCAGGAAAATATTTCTGAAAGAAGTCATTAACCAAACTAATAGGACTATAAATAGATCCAGGAGACAAACTATCATACCAAATTTTAGCTGCTCCTTTCAGAGAGAAAGGGAAAGTTTTAGTGACAAAGTAAGTGTGTATATTAATATCATCGGAGAATAAATTTCTTAGAGTAGAGAGTTCATTCATATGTTTCATAGCAATTTCATTTTCAGTACCCCTGAAAGGTTCTTTCTCAACAATAGATATGTAAGATAAATCCAGAGAGAAATCATAATCCTTATCTCTAATATTTATGGGAGATGTGGCAAACTTAGAATCAGGAGACAATTTATATCTAACAGCTCGTTTTGCAAGAAGACTTTTCATAGCACTTGCATCTCTAGTAGCATGACATTCTTCAATGAAGTCATCATCAAGTTCAATATAAGTTTCATCAAGATCATCACTAGGATCCCCCTAGCTTGAGGTGAACTAACAGGTGTAATAGTATTTTTCAGCATTTTCAATTTGTTTAGCTCTAGCAATCGTAGTATCTGGGAAAGGACCTAACGAACCACTCTTATCAAGCACAGTAGAAGCATCATCAAAATCATCAGGAGCATTATCAGATTCAACATAAGTAGCAGCATGTGGTAGAGAAGCTTACTCATAACAGATGGCTAATCAAGAGCAACATAGGTGTTCAGAGTTGTACCTCTTCTTGTAGTGGATGGCAATATAGGGAACTTCGATTCAGGAGGTTTCCCCATAATAAATAAATTGCAGCGAACAATATCACCTTCAAGTGGGCTTGTAAATAAAGCTATGCTCCCCGGCAACGGCGCTAGAAAATAGTCTGGATGACCCACAAGTATAAGGGATCGCAATAGTCTTCGAGGGAAGTAAAACTCAAATCTATTGATTCGACACAAGGGGAGCCAAAGAATATTTATAAGCTTTAATAGATGAGTTGTCAATTCACATGTACCTAGAAATAGACTTGCTCGCAACAGTTTATCAATAGTATCAATTTTATAGCAGTGGTAGTAGTGAAGTAACAACAGTAATGAAATAAAAACAGCAGTAGCGATGATTGCAGTAGACAGCAGGATTAAAATACTGTAGGCACAGGGATGGATGAACGGGCGCTGCATGAATGAGGTAGTCCATATATATAATAGCAAGACATAGGCATTGCAAGTAATAATGATATAAGCATCCTAGTACAAAATAACCATAGGTGTGTGTTCCTATTTAGTCGTGCATACTCGCAATGAGAAACTTGCACGACATCTTTTGTCCTACCAGCTCGTTGCAGCGGGGCCTCAAGGGAAACTACTGGTAATTAAGGAACTCCTCTTAATAGAGTACCGGAGCAAAGCATTAACACTCCGTCAACACACGTGATCCTCACATCATAGCCATCCCCTCCGGTTATCCCAATTTCTTTCACTTTGGGGCCTCGGGTTCCGGACAACAATATGTGTATACAACTTGCAGATATGATAAAAAACAGTAATTATCATCATGAATCAATAATATGTTCAGATCTGAGATCATGGCACTCGGGCCCAAAGTGACAAGCATTAAGCATAGCAAGTTGAAAGAATGTCAAAAATACTAACAACGGATACTAGGCACTATGCCCATAACAATTGTATAGCTATTACATGACCAATCTCATCCAATCCCTACCATCCCCTACATCCTACAGCGGGGAATTCCTCACACATGGATGGAGGAATCATGGATGGTTGATGGAGAGGCGTCGGTGATGGCGATGGCGATGATCTCCTCCAAATCCCCGTCCCGGCAGGGTGCCCGAACGGAGTTTCTGGTCCCGGATTGGGGTTTCTGTTGGCGGCGGAGCAGCGGAACTCTTTCTGGAAAAACGTCGACCCCCTCGGTATTTTCAGGCCAGGGGCTTTATATAGTGCGAAGGAGAGGTCGAGGGGTGGCCGAGGCGGCAAGACCACCTGATGCGGCCTAAGGCCACGTGGGTTGCCCGATCTCACGAATTGACCGAGGGAAAGGCGGGGGAGAGGAAGAACACGAAGAACACGGCGAAGAACACGATGAACACACGCGGACGCACGCAACACAACCCGATACAATTCCGGTTTACTCCCGATAGCCCGAACCACTATCACGATAGAATCCCTCAAGGAGAGACACGAGGTAGAATCCCCGAGAGAAAGACCGATATACGATCTATGGAGTCACACGTGTGAGAGACCGCGGTAGAATCACAAGTGCGAAAGATAAATCATATAAGGAGTGCCTTGATACAACTCATAGATTTGTGTCTAAGAGAGGAGGGGGTTTTCCCTAATCCAGGAGGGATGGTGGAGGCATAAGCCAAGTTCTCACTCAAGTTATGTCTGACCTAATGAAGGGGGAGGTGGGAGCCTATATATAGGGAGCCACTAAGGAGGGGTAGTTTAGGCATACAAGGGGATAAAGGTTTCAGATTTGATGCTCTCTGCAGTGGGGCGGTAGTGCCGGCGCAGGTAGGGCGACAGGGCCGTCATCCTCAGGTGTAGTGGTAGGGCGGCAGTGCCGGTGGAGATGGGCGGCAGTGCCGGTCGTCCTGAGCGGCAGTGCCGGCCTTCGCGGCGCGTCCCCTTCTCCTTGACGATCTCTTCCATGCTTCCCATGACCTTGACGTTGACCTTGAGTCCTCGAGCCTCCATGGTGTCATCCACTTCCTCCATACTCGGCGATGCATACCTATCATGGTCATATGACGAAGGATGAAGTAGCATACCATTCAGGAGAGACATTTGTAGGAACGCATAAAGGAGAAGATTCACCTTTGTGTGACGTGTAGATGTTGACGCACATGATGCGGTGGAGACCGAAGGTCGCCCCGTATCATCTCCCCCACTTGAAAAAGAGTCATCCTCAACGATGAGTCTTCGTGTATGTGTAGAGGAGGTAGATGACACCAACGCTTGAATGTCCCTTCACTTGTCAAGAGCCCTATGAATAGCACAAGAATAGCAAAGGAGCAATCAAAGCGTAGCCAAAGTTCAATGGATTTAGGAAGAGGGCGCAAGTAGAAGGAGGTCACCTTATCAAAGTGTCGGTGTGCTCTCATTGAGAGATCTTGTGTAGTTGAATTGTGCGGGCAAAACCACTCATTGTAGCTCACTTGTATCATGCTCTCAAGAGCTCTTTTTGTCAACTCGTGCTCAATCGAGGTTGACATTGGAGTTTGGGTACCTACACACATGTTAGACAACAAGAACAACGTGTGTGCATGGTATATGAACACATCATCCATCATGATGCGCCATTGCTTTTGCACATCACCATTAGCGGTAAGCAAGATATTATAGTACACATGGTGAATATGCGGGGAAAACTTAGGAACATGTGCAACATGGATATATGCAAAGTCTCCAAAATTTGAGAGAGCTATGGGGGCAATCTCATTTACAAGCATATTAACACTATCGCAAGCCAAGCATTGGAAAGAGAAATTGTTCATCATTTTGGTTGCATTAATGGGAGAATATTGCAAGCATTTAGCACAAAACATGTTCAACATTTGATCATTGTTGTCGACAAACCTAGGGAAAGAGCAATTGTTCGGCAAGGTTGTCACAACACAAGCATCATTATCAACATTGCAAGCAATACATGGGAAAGAGAAATTGTTCGACATATTGCAAGCAATAGGATAGAAATCGAAACACTCATAGCGTGGCATGGTCCAAGTGTCACAAGCAACTACTTCCACATGATCAACAATGGCACAAGTATCACAAGGGAAAGTGAAACAAGCATATGACATAGCAATAGGATCATCCAACTCATGCAAGCACTCACAAATCATCATGTCCACTAGTGGGATCATGGCATCATCAACACCCATATAGATACCTTTGTAGTCCTGCTCATATGAGGTAGGTGTTGTGGAAGAGGTAGGCTCGATGTGGCCTCCATGTTCATCTTCAAGTAAGCATGGTGTGATATAATCATCTTCATGCACCATGTACATCTTCTCCATGATCGGCGTCTCGTCATCCATGGAACCTAATGAGACACAAGGAAACACACTAGAGGTAGAGGGTAAGTTGTTAGAATTTGAAATGGCCTCACATGACCTATCAACTACCGCTCTCATCTCACTTGGTGTATCACTCATGCCCTCCAAGTGGTGGCTCTCAATCTCACATATAGTGGATGCACTCATCTCACATATAGTGGAGTCCCTCATCTCCATGGCAATGGCGTCGTCGATGTCCGAGAAACCTAGCAAAGAGGAAGACAACACAAGAGGAGTAGAGGTTAAGTTGTTAGAAATCGAAACATCCTCACTCGACTCATGGTGTGTATCACTCTTGCTCTCAAGCTGTTTGAAGTAGGATTTGCACTCGGCGTTGTCTTGGAGGGTCATTTTGGCCTCTCGAGCATCTAGCTCGGCAAAGTATGCTCTCATCTCGGCTTGCTCTTGTGGGGTCATCATGTATATATCTCACTAGGAAGGTGTATATGTATGTGGTGGAAGGAAAGCTACACAAGTATCTCACCTATCAAGAAAGTATCAGAAAAATGGTTCAAGTCAAGACCAAAGTCGAAATGTATCGGGGTTACTCACACACACACACTCAAAGCACACGCAAAAGGCTAAGAAACACTATATGTGGTGGGTAAGGGGTGGATAGCAAACGAAAAAGATCAACAGAAAAGTCTATTGTCAAATGTGGGTAAGATCCAAAGTCAAATGTCAAGAGTGGTGATCTATGTCAAGGAAACACGAAAACACACACAAGAAGATCAATGGGGTTAGCGTGACCAAGGAAGTGAGCAAGTGACAAGATGGTCCTAGCGAAGACTATTAGCTTGGTGTCACGCCAACACAAGAGAGACGGTAGCTCGGTTGCATATGAGAGAAGCAACAAGATTTGCACAAATGCCACTCTTCTCTTTTCTCTCTTAGTGCGCACAAGCTTTGCACTTCTCGGTATCGGTGGACACACACTCTTTTCTATTTTTTTTCTTTTCTCTTTCTTTTCTCTTTTTTTTTTCTTCTATGCTTAGAAGCTTTCTTTTTCTCTATGTATATGTCGCACTTTTCTTCTTTTGTGTATCTTTCTCACCGAGCTTGCTTCGGAGCTTCACTCAACACAACGCACACACACCCTCTCACGGTCCTGAAACTTGTGCAATGCTTCGCAACGCTCGGAAAGCCACTCTCAATGGGATAGGTACGCAAAGGAAGAAAAGGCTACAAGGGGTAGGGGAGGCAAGTTATACCTATTGACGTTAGGCGGTGTCAAGCACACGAACTTGCAATGGCGAAGTGGTGGTGTCGAAGTGGCGAAGATGCGCCGGAATCCGGGGTGCCGATGCCGTTGTCGCGGTGTTGATGTAGGCGCGGAAGCGGTTCTCACGGACCAAAGGCACTCCAAAACGGAAACCGGGCAAATTAAGTTAATGCCCGAAAAGTTGGGTCAAAACGAGCGGTCAAAAGTTGGGCTCCAAAAATCGTCAAAAATTAGAGATGGGATATGTGGAGTATTTGGGGGATGCTGTTAAAATTTGGAGTCAAACGGGCTCCGGAAAGTGGAGTCAAAATTGGATGAAAATTGGGTCAAAACTGGGAAATCCGGTCATGGGGCCGGTTGGACCGGATCCTGGGCCGGACCGTCCGGTGTGACGCCCGGTTTGGCTCCGGTCCGGTTGGCGGCCGGTTTGGCTCCGGTCCGAGAAGATTTTCTGCGAGGTATCCGGCGTGGCGTCCGGTTTTGCTCCGGTTTCAACCGGATTTTGCGTGGGGCGAGCTGGGAAGAGTCGGGGCGGAGCAGGCGAGCGCGGCCGATCGGGGCTGATGGCTTGCGCTGGTGATGCGCTGCGGCGGCGCGTTGGTTAGCAGCTGCAGGTGGGATGGAGCCAGGCGCGCTTGCTGCTGCGCGTGATGCGGGCGAGCAGGGCCAGGGAGGGTGAGGCTCGGCCGTGGCTGGGTGTAGGCGCGGGAAGATGGCCAGGGGCGTGGTGGTGGCTTTGACCGGCGGTTGGTGGCCTTGGCCGGTGGTGGTTGGGCCAGGCGGTGGTGGCCGGTGGTTCCTGGCCTAGGCGGACGCGCGCTCGAGCAGGAGGTGGGTCAAGGTGGGCGTTGGCGCAGTGATGAGCAGCGGTCGCAGGCGAGCGAGCGGGGCCCCGGCGGCAGTGGCGGGTGCGGCGAGCGGAGCTGGGCGGTGGGAGGTCAGCGGCAGTGGTGTGGAGCTGCTGCGATGAGACGGGGCCAGGGCGATGTGGCGCGGTGGCTAGGTGGTTGACCCGCACGGCCGCTCGGGAAGAACACCACGATGAACAGCCGTTCTTGACGAAAACCACACCAAAATCACTCAGATTCGACCAGAAATTGATGGAATCAGAAGGTGAAAATTGGAGAAGTTGTAGATCAACACTAGAGACACCAAATCCGTGGGTCAAAACCACAAAAAACTCAACAAATCCAGAGATCCAAATTCGAGCTATTTTTTGGGGCAAATTTTTTTGGGAAATTTTTGGGCGAAATTGGTGAAATTGGAGGGTCAAATTCGTGGCAACCTTTGCTCTGATACCATATGATGCGGCCTAAGGCCACGTGGGTTGCCCGATCTCACGAATTGACCGAGGGAAAGGCGGGGGAGAGGAAGAACACGAAGAACACGGCGAAGAACACGATGAACACACACGGACGCACGCAACACAACCCGATACAATTCCGGTTTACTCCCGATAGCCCGAACCACTATCACGATAGAATCCCTCAAGGAGAGACACGAGGTAGAATCCCCGAGAGAAAGACCGATATACGATCTATGGAGTCACACGTGTGAGAGACCGCGGTAGAATCACAAGTGCGAAAGATAAATCATATAAGGAGTGCCTTGATACAACTCATAGATTTGTGTCTAAGAGGGGAGGGGGTTTCCCTAATCCCGGAGGGATGGTGGAGGCATAAGCCAAGTTCTCACTCAAGTTATGTCTGACCTAATGAAGGGGGAGGTGGGAGCCTATATATAGGGAGCCACTAAGGAGGGGTAGTTTAGGCATACAAGGGGATAAAGGGTTCAGATTTGATGCTCTTTGCAGTGGGGCGGTAGTGCCGGCGCAGGTAGGGCGACAGGGCCGTCATCCTCAGGTGTAGTGGTAGAGCGGCAGTGCCGGTGGAGATGGGCGGCAGGTGCCGGTCGTCCCGAGCGGCGAGGCCGGCCTCGCGGCGCGTCCCCTTCTCCTTGACGATCTCTTCCATGCTTCCCATGACCTTGACGTTGACCTTGAGTCCTCGAGCCTCCATGGCGTCATCCACTTCCTCCATACTCGGCGATGCATACCTATCATGGTCATATGACATAGGATGAAGTAGCATACCATTCAGGAGAGACATTTGTAGGAACGCATAAAGGAGAAGATTCACCTTTGCGTGACGTGTAGATGTTGACGCACATGATGCGGTGGAGACCGAAGGTCGCCCCGTATCACCACCCCTAGGTGCGGCTAAGCCTGGCCTGCGCCTAGGGCTGGTGTGGGCCCCTCGTTCCCCCCCTCCGCCTCGTCTTCTGGCTTCGTGAGTCTTCGGGTGAAATATGAGTTTTGCGATATTTTCCGGCAATTTTCCTGAAAGTTAGATTTCTGCACAAAAACAAGACACCAGAGCAATTCTGCTGAAAATAGTGTTAGTCCGTGTTAGTTGCATTCAAAACACACAAGATAGAGGGCAAACAACAACAAAAGTGTTCGAGAAAGTAGATACATTTTGGACGTATCAGCGAGCGCAAAAGAGACCATGCGGTTGCATGAGTGGAGAAACGTGGAAAATGAAGCGCCCCTTTTGGAGCATGTGTCATAACTCATCTCACTACTCTCTATCTCTCTCCCTCTCACCCTAGATTAGTATGTGGTGTTATTGTATAATCATGTGAACATCAAGCACTCAAGACTTTAGAAAATTAGCGATGTTTGACTAAAGCTCTTATTTTGTGCTTATGGCTGACATGCACGGTTGATCTGTGCTTAGATATACTGCTAGGAACAATGCACTTAGTCCGATTGTCGGGGGATAACCCCCCGGTAGGTCAAGCTTGGGCGTGATTAGCTGGCATAACGTAGTTATGCTGGATAAACAAGCTATGCTAGAATACGACGCGATGATAATTTGAGCGTTGAACGGATTAAAGGTCAGCCGGCTTAAGGAGAAGCCGGAATGGTAGTACCGGCATAGGTTAACCAGGTAGGTAATCCGGTATAAGGATTTGGCGTATATGCCAAGGTGTACCGGCATACTTCCCGTATGCCGGCACAAGAATCCAACATAGGATCAACGGTCAGATACTGGTCCAAGATTCGGTCATCTCGCTACAGGACATGGAAGAGCTACGGAGGATCTCTTCATGACGAGAGCATCGCTAGGTTCCAACTGGAGCCAGAGCACGCGGGTGACGAAGGAGGGTACAGTGCGCAGAGCGACGGTAGTCGGCGCAAACAGGAAAGGACTTCACAAGCCCAGGGTCAAAGCTACGATCCAAGAACCGGCTGATGTAGGCAAAGATTCCCACTACATGCCCATTCTAGGGTTCCTTCTCTTGTAAGCCTCCTCTCCACTATATAAGGAGAGGTGACGCTCCTTGCACATGACGATCTTTTTTTTACATTCTAGGGTTTCTCTCTCTGTAGAACATCATCTTCTACCTCTAGCCAAGGGCTTGAGGAACACCATTGTAGATCCATGTGTGCTTATACAGATCAGACAGGCAGGAGTAGGGGTGTTACCTCCTCACGAGGGCCCCGAACCTGGGTAAAATCTTGTGTCATCGTGTGTGTTTCTTCTCCATCTCCCCCTCCTTCGGATCCCTCGTTGTGCATTGGCCCCAAGATAAGCCCACCCATGGCATCTGTTTATTCACCACGGTGACAGTTGGCACCCACAGTGGGGCCAGAAGCTACGTCGACTGGGGTTCATATCCAGACGGGGTTCGTCACCGCCTCCGACGAGCGTGTGGTTTCTGGCCTTGTCCAGAGGCTGGGCTCGTTGGACTTCGTCAACGACAACGCTGGCAGCTTCGCCAACGGAAAAATATTCCCCGGGAACGGCGGCATCATGATCTTCGGCGCGCCCCGGATCTACGTCAACACTACGCCGGCACGCAGGTTCCCTGCTGAGGTGCTGGTGGCTCCGGATCCACCGGCACTCCGCGCAGTCCGCGGGTTGCGTACCGGTCGCACCTCTGGCAGCTTGGAGGTGATGATGGCTGGCGCGGACGGCGCCGGAAAAGCAGCAGCTGGTGACAAGGTATTGATAACCCACAAGTATAGGGGATCGCAGCAGTCTTCGCGGGTAGTAAAACCCAATTTATTGATTCGACACAAGGGGAGACAAAGAATACTTGAAAGCCTTAACAGCGGAGTTGTCAATTCAGCTGCACTTGGAAACAGACTTGCTCGCAAGAGTTTATCGGTAGTAACAGTTTTATAGCAGATAGCAAGTAGTGAAATAACAAGAAGCAAAGTAACGAGAGACAGCAGTAGTGATTATAGTAAACAGCAGGGATTAAAATACTGTAGGCACGGGGACGGATAACGGGCGTTGCATGGATGAGAGAAACTCATGTAACAATCAAGCAGGGCATTTGCAGATAGTAATAAAACGGTGTCTAAGTACAAAGCAATCAATAGGCATGTGTTCCAATCATAGTCGTACGTGCTCGCAATGAGAAACTTGCACAACATCTTTTGTCCTACCAGCCGGTGGCAGCCGGGCCTCAAGGGAATCTATCGGATATTAAGGTACTCCTTTTAATAGAGTACCGGAGCAAAGCATTAACACTCCGTGAACACATGTGATCCTCACATCACTACCATCCCCTCCGGTTGTCCCGATTTCGTCACTTCGGGGCCATTGGTTCCGGACAGCGACATGTGTATACAACTTGCGGGTAAGACCATAAACAATGAATATCATGATGAAATAATAACATGTTCAGATCTGAGATCATGGCACTCGGGTCCTAGTGACAAGCATTAAGCATAACAAGTTGCAACAATATCATCAAAGCACCAATTACGTGACACTAGGCACTATGCCCTAACAATCTTACACTATTACATGACCAATCTCATCCAATCCCTACCATCCCCTTCAGCCTACAGCGGGGGAATTACTCACACATGGATGGGGGAAACATGGCTGGTTGATGAAGAGGCGTTGGTGGTGATGGTGGCGATGATCTCCTCCAATTCCCCGTCCCGGCGGAGTGCCAGAACGGAGACTTCTGGCTCCCGAGACGGAGTTTCGTGATACGTCTCCGACGTATCGATAATTTCTTATGTTCCATGCCACATTATTGATGATATCTACATGTTTTATGCATACTTTATGTCATATTTATGCATTTTCCGGAACTAACCTATTGACGAGATGCCGAAGGGCCAGTTGCTGTTTTCTGCTGTTTTTGGTTTCAGAAATCCTAGTAAGGAAATATTCTCAGAATCGGACGAAATCAACGCCCAGCATCTTAGGATCACGCGAAGCTTCCAGAACACCCGAGAGAGGCCAGAGGGGGGCCAAAGGCCCACCACACACCAGGCTGGCGCGGCCAGGGTGTGGGCCTCGCCGCCCTACTGTGACACCGCCTCGTCGACCCTCCGACTCCGCCTCTTCGCCTATATAAAGGTCCCTGACCTAAAACACGAGACGGAAAAGCCACGGTACGAGAAACCTTCCAGAGCCGCCGCCATCGCGAAGCCAAGATCTGGGGGACATGAGTCTCTGTTCCGGCACGCCGCCGGGACGGAAAAGTGCCCCCGGAAGGCTCCTCCATCGACACCACCGCCATCTTCATCAATGCTGCTGTCTCCCATGAGGAGGGAGTAGTTCTTCATCAAGGCTCGGGGCTGTACCGGTAGCTATGTGGTTAATCTCTCTCCGATGTGCTTCAATACAATAATCTCATGAGCTGCCCTACATGATTGAGATTCATATGATGATGCTTGTAATCTAGATGTTATTGTGCTAGTCAAGTGGATTTTACTTATGTGATCTCCGGAGACTCCTTGTCCCACGTGTATAAAGGTGACAGTGTGTGCACCGTGTGGGTCTCTTAGGCTATATTTCACATAATACTTATTCACTGTAATGAATGGCATAGTGAAGTGCTTATTTATATCTCTTTATGATTGCAATGTGTTTTGTATCACAATATATCTGTGTGCTACTCTAGTGATGTTATTAAAGTAGTTTATTCCTCCTGCACGGTGTAATGGTGACAAGTGTGTGCATCGTGTAGTACTTGGCGTAGGCTATGATTGTGATCTCTTGTAGATTATGAAGTTAACTATTGCTATGATGGTATTGATGTGATCTATGCCTCCTTTCGTAGTGTGAAGGTGACAAGTGTGCATGCTATGTTAGTACTTGGTTTGGTTATGTTGATCTCGTTGTTGTTGCGGTCGAAACCCACCGGCGGGCAGCGACCGGCAACACCGTAGAGCCGGGAACAACTAGGGCTGCGGCCGGCCCTGGTCCCTCAGAGCGACGGCCCGCAAAGCCTCCTGGTCACACGTCCGATGCTATCGCAAGGGCGTGCCACCTGACCTATAGCTGGTCAGGAAGGTGTTGGATGATGCCTCGCTTAGTTTCCTGCATGGAATACACGTAAACATTAAATACGAGCCTCGATCGGCTCTCAGGTTATCTCGTGAATCGGCTCAAAGAGCCGATCCACCCATGATTCGTACAAGGTGTCCGAATATATGGTGGTCCTGCTTGATCAAGATAAAGTTAAAACGATCTACGACGATTTAGGGTTTTCACCGCATAATCGGATCATCCTACTCACGATTGGGCCTCGCGCTCGCGCACGGTGATCGTAAGCCGATCCTAGACAGGGCCTAAAAACCAACACGAGGTTGATCCCCGGAACATCCTCGTCTAGGGCTAGCAAACTCCACCCTACACGCCGCTGGATCCTCCAACCCTTTGTAAGGCCTAACTATTGCGGATGTTAAACTAATCCTTGAAGAACAAGGAGCAACCGTAACGGATCGGATCTACCAAACTATGATCAAGCGGGGTGCCGCCCCTACACCTAAGATAGGTGTAAGGGCGGCTAGATGTATAAGGGTTGCACTACGACAAGCATATGATACGAAGAACAATGCTAACCCTAACACATCTAAGATAACTACGTTGCTCGCCATCAAAAAGGCTTCAAGCACGAGCAACGCATGAACAACGAGATAGGCTTGTGCTGCCTAGATCGCAAGATGCGATCTAGGCAGCATGGTGCTTACCGGAGAAACCCTCGAGACGAAGGAGTTGGCGATGCGCCGAGATTTGTTTGTGTTGAACGTTGGTTGTTGTTTATTTCATAAACCCTAGATACATATTTATAGTCCAAGGGACTTTCTAACTCAAGCGTGCACCTAACCGTGCACGGGTAAAACTCTAACTCCTAACCGACATGTATCCTACTATGGTACAGATACACGGGCAATTAGCCCAAACTTGGTACGTAAAGCCGATTCACATATTCCTTCTATACATATATTCTTCAAACCCATCTTGATCGCGGCCCACCTCTGACTTGGTCAAATTCTGGTGATAACACATGCCCCCCTGGTTTTGGAAATGACATTTCCAAAATCATTACGCTTTTCTTTCGTCGGGTCATGTCGTGGCAGAGCAGAACTGTTGCAGCATCCTTCATCATGACACTTTGTCTTCCCAACTCCACTGTAAAATTCGATAGCTTTAGCATCACTTCCTCGGAAACTGCAATGGCATTAAATCTCCACTAGGCTCCTCATTATTTAACCGTGCCGATTGATCAGTCCTCTTCATCCCCTTCCTCTGTTTTAGCGGTCGGCACCAAAAAACCCTCTCCTCCTGTAGCAATGTCCTCCTCTTCCTCTTCCCCCTCAGGCCTCCCCCTCCAATCCTCGCCGAAGAGCCAGAATGAGGACGACCTTCACCCCGGGGCGAACCCCATCTCCTCCGACAAGGAGAAGAAAGAAGGAGAAGTAGCGAAGGCCAAGGCCTCCCCCTCCGCCAAGCTCCCGCCGAAGAAGCGTTCCCGCATGTGGGCGGACAGCGAGTACGAAGATGATGACGAGGAAAGAGAAGAGGAGGAGGAGGAAGATGATTCCTCCTCTTCAGCTGGGTACCCGCCGACGAAGCGCTTCCGCTCTTGGGCGGACAGCGAGGATGATGACGATGACGAGGAAGAAGAAGAAGCTCCGGCCGAGAGCTGGGGCAGCAGCGACGAGGAACTTCCTGGGAGCAGCGCCGATGACATCGGCAACGGCGACGATGAGGACATCGACGACTAGTAGAGTATGCCTAGGAGTAGCGGTGCACTAGGCACCCGATCCCCCTTTTGAGAGGCAATCGGCTCTTTCTTGTAAAGCCACTCCTTTGAATTAATGAGAATTGTTCTTCCAATTTATCTTTCCATTAATCCAATTTCAATCCTTCCGCTTGCCACACCAAGACCGATAGCAACGAATCGGATTTTTTCCTTTTAGACGCCCATGAAGCCGGACTCAGATATTGATTAGACCGTCAGTCAAGCACTTCTCAAATTCGGGCTGCAATTTTGATACCTGACCGTGATATTTCGCAATCCTATAGCCGATGACTGTTCATCGGCTAATTTGAGGATCCAGTCTCCTTCCTTTTCTTGCAGCAACAGGACGGCCCAAACCCTGTACAAGACGACGGCTTCCCTTTCCAGCTCCTCCCAAGTTAGTTGCCCCCCGAGCATTCATTAAGGCGAGAACAGCAGTGAGCTAACCAAACGTGTAAGAGTCAGCCGATTTCAACACAATCGGCTCCCCAAAGCAGAGAACCTTCAGGCTTGTAGGTCAGATCGGCTCCTTTCCTTTGGTGGATCTGATGCAACCCATCCTTAACCTGATCTGCACATCCATGCTGCTCTTGGCATTGGTCAGGGTCATGATCCCTCAAACCGCCCCCAGCTGATAAGTATTCCATTGAATTTCTGCTTATAACAGTTGTACCTCTGGAGTCGACGGTCATGCATCGGCTTTCTACCCTTAAGTCGATGCCTGCTGCATCGGCTATGCTTTAAAAAAAATTTGAATTTTTTACGGCCGATTTATGTATCGGCCCCCATACCTCAATACCCATCATCAAAGAATATCTTGGGCTGCTGGGCACTTGCAAGACACTCCTACTGCATATCCTCGTGTTTTATCCACCTAGGTGCCCCCCGAGCCGATTCTGTCAAGAGAATTGATGGTATCGGCTCTTTAGGTATTCCCTGTTGGATCAAATGTTGAACCCAAGCAGAATGGAAGGTGAGGATAATTTTGGCCGATTGCTGGAATCGGCCTCTACGTTGCTTGCTCGATGAAGGTTTTGTAATGTTCCTCCATAAATTTTTTGGGGCCGATCACAAGGATCAGCCTCGCCACGTTTGCTCATTGATTTGCTCTTGCTACTCGGTCAGGCCGGTGGATAAAACCAGCCCAATCTCTGACTTTATCATGCTGGTGCGCTTGCTGTCGTCCACCTTGAGTGCATCGTGTAATCGTGGAGCACTAAGCTTCGTCGGAAGGACGAGCACCATGTTTGTGCCAGCCGATGTTTCATCATCGGCTTTCCTTTGCTTGGGGCGCCACTCTTTTCTTTGTGGCCGACCTTCTTCGTCCGGGGTTCGCTGAATTTTGGCGGCCGGATCAGGCCGTGCCTTCCTCAACGTGTGCAGGTATAATCTTTCAGCTTCTTCCAACCCACGTAGACGCTGAACCCTTCGCTTCGGGAACGGCCGAGCCCATCGTGGCACCACCTTGGCCGATGATACTTATCTTCGTCATCATCGTCCTCTAGTTCCTCGAGATCTTCCACCCGAGCGGACTCAGCGTGCTTGTTCCGAGGCGGGAGAGGCCCTAGACGCTTGAACACGGACACGTTAGCTGCATCCTTTTTCTTCCGTTTGCATTACGGGCGCTTGCCGATTGTTGGCAATCGGCTCATTCCTGAATCCCAGCAGTGTCTGAAGAAGGGGCAGTCCCAGTGCCTATCCACGTGTCTTGCTCCCTCGACTTTTCCTTGGCGTGGCGCTCATATCGCTCCTCGTCGTGATCATGCCGACGACGTCTCCTGTCGTCCCTAGCCAGACGATCTTCTTCATCATCGTCGTTGTATCGTCGGCGTTGGTCATACCGACTCACATACTTGTTGAGGAGGTGATCGGAGAGAGGTCGCCGATATCTTATGTTCTTCACTTCTCCCTCTGTGACGTAGCGCTTGCCGTCCTGGCGGAGCCGATCGCGTGGAGCGGCTTCCTCTGTGTCTTTGCTATGAGAGCAGCTGCCCTCATCTCCGTCCTTACCAAAGTGGTGCCCAGGTCCCACCATGTTGATATTGCACGAGAAATCTGGCTGGCACCCTCCATGGTAAGTATACTCCACCATGTTAACGGCGGGGAAGGGGTGTGTGTCGACCTTCATGGCGTACTGGTTGAAAATTAGCCGTCCATTTTCTATCGCCATTTGGATCTGCTGCCGCCACACCCTGCAGTCGTTAGTGGTGTGGGTGAACGTGTTATGCCACTTGCAGTATGGCTTTCCGTTCAGCTCCTGCACCGTGGGGATCTTGTGGCCTTCGGGTACCTTTATATGCTTCTCCGTGAGTAAGAGATCGAAAATCTGCTCAGTTTTGGTCACGTCGAAGTCGAACCCTTTTGGAGGGCCTTGTGGCTTAACCCATTTGCAGGACATGGGGCCTGCCGCTCGAGTCCATTCAGCCACTGCTACCTCTCGATCTCCCGCAGCACCTTCATCCTCGTCTGCCTCAACCAGGGCCACCGCACGCTTGAATTTGTCCTGGTAAACATCTGGGTGGCGCTGTTCATATGCTGACAGCTTACGCACCATGTGCGCCAATGAAGGGTAGTCCGCTTGGGAGGCCACGTCCTTGACCGATGATGAGAGACCCACCACCGCCAACTCGATCGCTTCTTTTTCACTTACGTGAACCGAATAGCATCGGTTCCTAATGGTCCTGAAGCGCCGGATGTATTCCGACACCTGTCTCCCCGCGCTTCGTCGTACTTGTGCTAGATCGGCAATGCCAGCCTCGGAAGCCTCCGAGTGATACTCGCTCATGGAACTGCTCTTCCAACTGCTTCCAAGTCCGGATGGAGTTCGGTGGCAGCGATGTGTACCACCCGAAAGCCGATCCCGTGAGGGATCGTGCGAAGAACCTCACACGCAACTCGTCTGATGCTGAGATCGTGCCCAGCTGTGCCAAATATCGGCTCACATGCTCGATGGAGCTGGAACCATCTGATCCACTAAACTTTGTGAAGTCCGGGAGCCGATATTTGGGTGGTAGCGGGATCAATTCGTAATCGTTGGGGTACCGCTTGGTGTAGCCGAACGTCTTCCTTTCGGCATCATGCCGAACCGATCTTTCGAATTGTACAAATCTGATCCGCGGTGATGGCTGAAGGTGTCGAACCACGAAGATTCGCCGGGGTGGCATACTTAGCCAGCCATGCTTGCTTTTCCGGTTCCGAGCCAAGCTGCAGGAGTTGGGCTCTGGAGGTTTGTCGGAGTGGTGTACTTAGCTAACCACGTTTGCTTCTCAAGATCGGCTCCCGACGTTCCTCCTGCTCGTTCCGGAGGCCCCTGCTTGTTGCAACCTCGGTTCGAGAGTGCCCAGGTATTGCGGTGCGGTACGTATGCACACGCGTATCCGTGCGGGATCTCCTTGGGTGCCTCGGTAGGAATTGGTAGTCACCGGGATCACCACCAATCTTGTAGACGACGTATGCCGATGAGTTCGGCACTTCCGGTGCTGCCCATGCGAACGGCAGCGGAGGATGGGACTCGGAGTGGCATCTCTCCTTTGTAAGTCCCCGGAGCTGGTCCCGACGGAGAATACCGATGGCTCATGATTTCCTGGACCACGCGCGGAGCGACACGCTCCAAAGTGTTTACCAGGCTCTCGAGTGGCGGTGCAGCCGAATGAGCCACCATGTAGTTGATCTCCCGACGCAGACGACCCGGTGCGTTCTTCGACGGGGCGGACAGGTCCACTCCATCGAGTGCGCCTTCGGGTGAGAACCCCTTCCACCTGACGCCATGGGAGCGGGTTCTGTGGAAAGAGCCGATGAGTTCGGCTTCGAGGACCGCCTTGATCTCGTCATGCTTCTTCTTGAGCTCGTCGGTCAGATCCTCGTACTTGACCGGAGTGCTTTCCGCCATCTCGGATGTAGATGGCGATGCGGTGGATGTCGAAGGTTGTCCCATCGGGCGTGCCAGAATGTGTTGCGGTCAGAAACCCACCGGCGGGCAGCGACTGGCAACACCGTAGAGCCGGGAACAACTAGGGCTGCGGCTGGCCCCCGTCCCTCAGAGCGACGGCCCGCAAAGCCTCCTGGTCACACGTCCGATGCTATCGCAAGGGCGTGCCACCTGACCTATACCTGGTCAGGAAGGTGTTGGATGATGCCTCGCTTAGTTTCCTGCATGGCATACACGTAAACATTAAATACGAGCCTCGATCGGCTCTCGGGTTATCCGTGAATCGGCTCAAAGAGCCGATCCACCCATGATTCGTACAAGGTGTCCGAATATATGGTGGTCCTGCTTGATCAAGATAAAGTTAAAACGATCTACGACGATTTAGGGTTTTCACCGCATAATCGGATCATCCTACTCACGATTGGGCCTCGCGCTCGCGCACGGTGATCGTAAGCCGATCCTAGACAGGGCCTAAAAACCAACACGAGGTTGATCCCGGAACATCCCGTCTAGGGCTAGCAAACTCCACCCTACACGCCGCTGGATCCTCCAACCCTTTGTAAGGCCTAACTATTGCGGATGTTAAACTAATCCTTGAAGAACAAGGAGCAACCGTAACGGATCGGATCTACCAAACTATGATCAAGCGGGGTGCCGCCCCTACACCTAAGATAGGTGTAAAGGCGGCTAGATGTATAAGGGTTGCACTACGACAGCATATGATACGAAGAACAATGCTAACCCTAACACATCTAAGATAACTACGTTGCTCGCCATCAAAAAGGCTTCGACCACGAGCAACACATGAACAACGAGATAGGCTTGTGCTGCCTAGATCGCAAGATGCGATCTAGGCAGCATGGTGCTTACCGGAGAAACCCTCGAGACGAAGGAGTTGGCGATGCGCCGAGATTTGTTTGTGTTGAACGTTGGTTGTTGTTTATTTCATAAACCCTAGATACATATTTATAGTCCAAGGGACTTTCTAACTCAAGCGTGCACCTAACCGTGCACGGGTAAAACTCTAACTCCTAACCGACACGTATCCTACTATGGTACAGATACACGGGCAATTAGCCCAAACTTGGTACGTAAAGCCGATTCACATATTCCTTCTATACATATATTCTTCAAACCCATCTTGATCGCGGCCCACCTCTGACTTGGTCAAATTCTGGTGATAACAGTTGTGCACTCTAAGGTTATTTAAATATGAACATCGAATATTGTGGAGCTTGTTAACTCCGGCATTGAGGGTTCGTGTAATCCTACACAGTTAGTGGTGTTCATCATCTAACAAGAGGGTGTAGAGTCTAGCATCTATCTATTCATTCTGTTATGTGATCAATGTTGAGAGTGTCCACTAGTGAAAGTATGATCCCTAGGCCTTGTTCCTAAATATCGCTATCGCTCGCTTGTTTACTTGTTTTCTCGCATCTTTACTTCCTGCAATTTTACTACCATCAACCGCACGCCGGCAAGCACTTTTCCGGCGCCGTTACTACTTGCTCATATATATTCATACCACCTGTATTTCACTATCTCTTCGCCGAACTAGTGCACCTATTAGGTGTGTTGGGGACACAAGAGACTTCTTGCTTTGTGGTTGCGGGGTTGCATGAGAGGGATATCTTTGACCTCTTCCTCCCCGAGTTCGATAAACCTTGGGTGATCCACTTAAGGGAAACTTGCTTGCTGTTCTACAAACCTCTCGCTCTTGGAGGCCCAACACTGTCTACAAGAATAGAAGCACCCGTAGACATCAAGCACTTTTCACGGCGCCGTTGCCGGGAGGAAAGGTAAAAGGCTCTCATACTCCGGTCCCGGGTAAAGTACTTTTTGGCGCCGTTGTGTGTGTGCTCGAAGCTATTTCCTTTAGATCCTGCAATTGCATCTTTTTGTTTCTTGTTTACACTAGTTTGGCATAATGGACAAAAATGAGCTTCTTATTCTATTTCCTGATTTAAGACATGGATGGTTTGATGCGAAAATTAAAAAACCCATGGAACGTATTAGTATGAACACTTTGAATACCATTGTTGCTAATGATATGGAAAATTCTAAGCTTGGGGAAGCTGGCTTTGATGAGCATGATATTTTTAGTCCCCCAAGCATTGAGGAGAAAATCTACTTTGATGATACTTTGCCTCCTATTTATGATGATTATAATGATATTGGTCTTTTAGTACACTTTGTTATGGAGGATAAATTTGATTATGATAACAATATGCCTCCTATATTTGATGATGAGAATAATAATGATAGCTACTTTGTTGAATTTGCTCCCCCTACAACTAATAAAATTGATTATGCCTATGTGGAGAGTAATAATTTTATGCATGAGACTCATGATAAGAATGCTTTATGTGATAGTTACATTGTTGAATTTGTTCATGATGCCACTGAAAGTTATTATGAGAGAGGAAAATATGGTTGTAGAAATTTTCATGTTACTAAAACACCTCTCTATATGCTGAAATTTTTGAATTTACACTGGTTTTATCTTCCTATGCTTGTTACTTTGCTCTTCATGAACTTGTTTATTTACAAGATTCCTATGCATAGGAAGCATGTTAGACTTAAATGTGTTTTTAATTTGCTTCTTGATGCTCTCTTTTGCTTCAACTCTTATTTCTTGCGAGTGCATCATTAAAACTGCTGAGCCCATCTTAATGGCTATAAAGAAAGCACTTCTTGGGAGATAACCCATGTGTTTATTTTGCTACAGTACCTCTATTTTATATTTGTGTCTTGGAAGTTGTTACTACTGTAGCAACCTCTCCTTATCTTATTTTTGTTGCATTGTTGTGCCAAGTAAAGTCTTTGATAGTAAGGTTCATACTAGATTTGGATTACTGCGCAGAAACAGATTTCTTGCTGTCACGAATCTGGGCCTAATTCTCTGTAGGTATCTCAGAAAATTATGCCAATTTACGTGAGTGATCCTCAGATATGTACGCAACTTTTATTCAATTTGGGCATTTTCATCTGAGCAAGTCTGGTGCCACTTTAAAATTCGTCTTTACGGACTGTTCTGTTTTGATAGATTCTGCCTTTTATTTCGCATTGCCTCTTTTACTGTGTTGGATGGATTTCTTTGTTCCATTAACGTCCAGTAGCTTTGTGCAATGTCCAGAAGTGTTAAGAATGATTGTGTAACCTCTGAACATGTGAATTTTTGATTATGCACTAACCCTCTAATGAGTTTGTTTCGAGTTTGGTGTGGAGGAAGTTTTCAAGGGTCAAGAGAGGAGGATGATATACTATGATCAAGAAGAGTGAAGAGTCTATGCTTGGGGATGCCCCCGTGGTTCATCCCTGCATATTTTAAGAAGACTCAAGCGTCTAAGCTTGGGGATGCCCAAGGCATCCCCTTCTTCATCGACAACATTATCAGGTTCCTCCCCTGAAACTATATTTTTATTCCATCACATCTTATGTACTTTACTTGGAGCGTCTTTGTGCTTTTATTTTTGTTTTTGTTTTGTTATTTTCATTCTCTGAATAAATTCATGCTTGTGTGGGAGAGAGACACGCTCCGCTGGTTCATATGAACACATGTGTTCTTAGCTCATAATGTTCATGGCGAAGGTTGAAACTGCTTCGTTAATTGTTATATGGTTGGAAACGGGAAATGCTACATGTAGTAATTGGCAGAATGTCTTGAATAATTTGATACTTGGCAATTGTTGTGCTCATGTTTAAGCTCTTGCATCATATACTTTTCACCTATTAATGAAGAAATACATAGAGCTTGCTAAAATTTGGTTTGCATATTTGGTCTCTCTAAAGTCTAGATAATTTCTAGTATTGAGTTTTGAACAACAAGGAAGACGGTGTAGAGTCTTATAATGTTTACAATATGTCTTTTATGTGAGTTTTGCTGCACCGGTTCATCCTTGTGTTTGTTTCAAATAACCTTGGTAGCCTAAACCTTGTATCGAGAGGGAATACTTCTCATGCATCCAAAATCCTTGAGCCAACCACTATGCCATTTGTGTCCACCATACCTACCTACTACATGGTATTTCTCCGCCATTCCAAAGTAAATTGCTTGAGTGCTACCTTTAAATTTCTATCCTTTACCTTTGCAATATATAGCTCATGGGACAAATAGCTTAAAAACTATTGTGGTATTGAATATGTACTTATGCACTTTATCTCTTATTAAGTTGCTTGTTGTGCGATAACCATGTTCCTGGGGACGCCATCAACTACCCTTTGTTGAATATCATGTGAGTTGCTATGCATGTCCGTCTTGTCTGAAGTAAGGGAGATTTACCACTCATTTAATGGTTAGAGCATGCATATTGTTAGAGAAGAACATTGGGACGCTAACTAAAGCCATGAATCATGGTGGAAGTTTCAGTTTTGGACATATATCCTCAATCTCATATGAGAACATTAATTGTTGCTACATGCTTATGCATTAAAGAGGAGTCCATTATCTCGTTGTCTATGTTGTCCCGGTATGGATGTCTAAGTTGAGAATAATCAAAAGCGAGAAATCCAAATGCGAGCTTTCTCCTTAGACCTTTGTACAAGGCGGCATAGAGGTACCCCTTTGTGACACTTGGTTAAAACATGTGTATTGCGATAATCCCGGTAATCCAAGCTAATTAGGACAAGGTGCGGGCACTATTAGTATACTATGCATGAGGCTTGCAACTTGTAAGATATAATTTACATGATACATATGCTTTATTACTACCGTTGACAAAATTGTTTCTTGTTTTCAAAACCAAAGCTCTAGCACAAATATAGCAATCAATGCTTCCCTCTGCGAAGGGCCTTTCTTTTACTTTTATGTTGAGTCAGTTCACCTATTTCTCTCCATCTCAAGAAGCAAACACTTGTGTGAACTGTGCATTGATTCCTACATACTTGCATATTGCACTTGTTATATTACTTTACATTGACAATATCCATGAGATATACATGTTATAAGTTGAAAGCAACCGCTGAAACTTAATCTTCCTTTGTGTTGCTTCAACACCTTTACTATGAATTTATTGCTTTATGAGTTAACTCTTATGCAAGACTTATTGATGCTTGTCTTGAAAGTACTATTCATGGAAAGTCTTTGCTTTATGATTCAGTTGTTTACTCATGTCATTACCATTGTTTTGATCGCTGCATTCATTACATGTGTTTACAATAGTATGATCAAGGTTATGATGGCATGTCACTCTAGAAATTATCTTTGTTATTGTTTACCTCGCTCGGGACGAGCGAGAACTAAGCTTGGGGATGCTGATACGTCTCCGACGTATCGATAATTTCTTATGTTCCATGCCACATTATTGATGATATCTACATGTTTTATGCATACTTTATGTCATATTTATGCATTTTCCGGAACTAACCTATTGACGAGATGCCGAAGGGCCAGCTTGCTGTTTTCTGCTGTTTTTGGTTTCAGAAATCCTAGTAAGGAAATATTCTCGGAATCGGACGAAATCAACGCCCAGCATCTTAGGATCACGCGAAGCTTCCAGAACACCCGAGAGAGGCCAGAGGGGGGCCACAGGTCCACCACACACCAGGCTGGCGCGGCCAGGTTGTGGGCCGCGCCGCCCTACTGTGACACCGCCTTGTTGACCCTCCGACTCCGCCTCTTCGCCTATATAAAGGTCCCTGACCTAAAACACGAGATGGAAAAGCCACGGTACGAGAAACCTTCCAGAGCCGCCGCCATCGCGAAGCCAAGATCTGGGGGACAGGAGTCTCTGTTCCGGCACGCCGCCGGGACGGGGAAGTGCCCCCGGAAGGCTCCTCCATCGACACCACTGCCATCTTCAGCTGCTGTCTCCCATGAGGAGGGAGTAGTTCTCCATCAAGGCTCGGGGCTGTACCAGTAGCTATGTGGTTAATCTCTCTCCTATGTGCTTCAATACAATAATCTCATGAGCTGCCCTACATGATTGAGATTCATGTGATGATGCTTGTAATCTAGATGTCATTGTGCTAGTCAAGTGGATTTTACTTATGTGATCTCCAGGAGACTCCTTGTCCCACGTGTGTAAAGGTGACAAGTGTGTGCACCGTGTGGGTCTCTTAGGCTATATTTCACGGAATACTTATTCACCGTTATGAATGGCATAGTGAAGTGCTTATTTATA
>NC_061513.1:209226686-209279404 GCF_022539505.1 Lolium rigidum | reverse complement strand
TTTTGCGATGAAATGCACATCCCATTTCTAAATCTACCCTTCGTTGTTCCTATGTTCTGGGTTATTACAGGCAACGTGCAGACCACCACTTCAAGAGGCACTTGCGGTGTTAACTGAGCCATAGGGGAGGCGCGGTGAGTTAGTAAGTTGATGAAAGTCCTGGTTGGTATCCACATGAAGCAGCAACAGAGGTCGTCGAAGACTATCTTCAGCTTGACGGTCGGTGCGGACTTGTATCGCTTAAGAAGTGAGCGGGTAAATTACACCTAATCTTGAGTCCTGAGGTATCTTCAGGAGCTTCACTTGATGAGGACCAGATGGACCATGTGATGTAGCTTGTCTTTGACGCTAATGTTCTCTCATCTAGCTAGACGGTGTGTTAGAGGGGTAGTTTTCAAAAAGATACCCCCGAGGTTAGTGCGGTTATGCTCTAAGGTGAGCCCAAATGAGTATGTCTTCTCGCCGAGGTGCAGTCACTCTTGAAGGTAGGGGCTTCTGCTTCGTTGACGTGGTAGAGTCGCTCCAGCTGATCTTGAAAGTAGTCGGCGTAGATAGGGGTCTGGGTTAGTTTTTCCTGACGGTTGAAAAACAACTGCTAACTGGGTTAGAGTTAGAGCCTTCCGTTAACCTATCCAACTAACTAGCAGTTAGCAAAACGTCGGCGAGGCAAATTTTAATCCTATCATTACATGTGACACCCATACAGCCATAACCAGAGACAAAATACCACTAACAGAGGCTAATGGTATTTTTCCTAGATGCACAGTAACAAAACAAGATCAGCACAATTGGAATCATTCAAAAATATTTATTTTTCAATTTTTGAGACTCAAAATACTAACCAGAAACAGTGATCAAGTTTTATTTATTAAAAATCGCACAAAAATCCTAAAAATACAAGGTCAGTGGCGTCTGAAAGATAATTTCATACTGGTTCTAGTGCAATTGGAATCACATCAATCGGAGCTACCAAACTATTTTTATTAGCAAAACAGTACACTGGCAGATTTCCATTTTTAATTTCTGTTTCACAGACTTCAAACAATTAAAAAGGGCGGGAACATCTAAATAGCAAGACATACATGCACACAGCAATCAGATACAAACACTCAAGGCAACACACTTAGGGAACTACACGCAATCATCAAACCAGACATGGTACTCTAAGTACCCAAAAATTCCTAATGCGCGGGGGTAGCTCAATCAAAGAGATTGAGTTTGTCCTATCCATCCTATAGGTTTGGGAGCTGGTCACATATGTTGCCGTATTCATTTTGCTCTTATGGACTCCAACATGGATTTTCGGGGCAGTTGGTTGCGAAGCAGGCCTGGTGTTCGGTCTTCTATGTTGAGGCGGAGGAGAAAACTGTGTAGTACTTCTAGTCTCGACATCCCGGAAACATGAGATCTTTGAAGAGGTAGCTTTTGAGGTGCTCCCGAAGTTGGCAACTTCTGGTGGCTGGCCTAAAAATTACTAGTCAAGAAACTGAGGACTTGATCCCTGACGACTGCAAAAAGTGCAAGCCCATGGAGGAACAAGGTCAGATCTTTGACATACTTTGGTGAAAACCAAAGACATGATGTTATCATCCCTACATGAGCACGACTAAGTCGGCATCCAACCTTCAATAGCTGCTGTTGGAGATACGTGAGACTTCAAAAAAGGTTGATCCATCTTCGACTTCGAGTCTCCGGTCTGAGTCGGGGACATCGTCCAATATGTAGGTTTGAAGTGGATGAGACAATAGAGCAAGAATTTTCAAACCTTTTTATAAAGCGGAGAGATAAGAATTTAGAAGCTTTGAATAAATAAGAGGAGTAGAAGCTGTTCTTCCGACTAAAGAAACAATTTGTCTCATAAATAGTTTTCCCCAAGTAATTGTTTCCTAACTAACGTCCATGCTAACTAAGGTCTCCTACAGTCAGGATAGCTCTGATACCAGCTCTGTGGGGACCCCAGACTAGCTGTCCGAAATTCCCAGTTATGTATACAGTTCACGATCCCATGATCAGTGCGCCGTGAACACATAACCGAACTGATATCAAATTACACCATCCATTACAAAGCGGAATAAGAAAATTACAATGAGGTCACATGACCATTGCTTACATAATAGCCTCGAAGGGCCTAACTAAACATCAGAGTAGCAACATCACTTCAGCAGCGCAGTACCCAAGTCATCTGCCATAACCCTACAGGCAACTGACTGGGAAGACGTTCCTAGCTCGCATAGACGTCGCCAACTCCTTCTTCATCCGTCGTGTTCCTCCAAGTCTGGCCAAGTAAATAGCCGGGGACAAAGCCGTGAGTACATTTGGAATTGTACTCGCAAACCATCAAGAAAGGTACTTTGCAAGAGTGCAAGATAACAAGTGCTAAACTAAGATGACAAGAGGGAAGAGCTAATTTCTCTTGTGGAAATAGCATGAGAAAGAGAAATAGTTTCTCTTGTGGATATAGCATGTGAATTAGAAATAGTTTCTCTTGTGGATATAGCATGTGAATTAGAAATAGTTTCTCTTGTGGATATAGCATGCACAAGAGCGTCAGTTTCTCTTGTGGACATAGCATGCCGCCATCTCAATTGATGGGGACGCTTAGGAAGTTCTATGACATATCTATACTTTTATTGGAGATGAGGTAGCATAAGTCCATCTCAGTTGATGGAAATGCTAGAGGATTCCTATGACATACCTATATCTTTATTGAAGAAGATACTTCAAAAGATACTTATGACATCTCTATATCTTTATTGAAGAAGAGTTAGTATACCGCCATCTCAGGTGATGGGGATACTAGGGAAGTCCTATGACATCTCTATATCTTTATTGCAGAAGAGTTAGCATACCGCCATCTCATTTGATGTGGATGCTAGGAAGTCCTATGACCTCTCTATATCTTTATTAAAGGAGAGTTCCTCTTCATGAAACATTAGGAAAAAGTTCCCCACTTGGGAGGTGGCAATTTGGCTCATAGGAGCAAATGCTCTCATTATATAAAATAATTAAAAAACAATTTTAAAAATGTTAAAAAATTCTGATATAAAATTGTTGGTGTACATCTTGACATTCTATGTTAGTGCACAAATTTTCGTGGAGAAACAACATTTTATATGGCGTGTACAAAAAAGACAAAAAAATATCCTGTACGTAGTCGTGTTATAGCATCAAAACTTGTCTTTTTTACAGGAGCCACAATTATTTTTAGTTTTTTTGAAAACTTGTGTACCAACATAAAATGTCTAGATGTACATGTAAAAATTTAGTTTAGAATTTTTTGACACTTTGAAACGTGGATTCACATAATGGGAGCATATGCTCCTATGAGCCAAAGTGCATTTCCCCCCCACTTGGTCTTACTTTTCCACGACCATCTCTATATGGTCGACACACACCCTTTTTCCGTACCCTTCCGGTACATCCAACACAACACTTTCTTTGCAAAGCATTTCTCAAAACAAAACTCAAGCCCCGGTAAAGGTAGACCTTTGCAACCCGTCCATGACCGCGGACGCGGCTATTCGAATAGATTTAACTCTGCAGAGTTTGCACACTTTCCCCACAACTATCCGGATACCTATCGTGTGGGCATCATCCCCGCATAACAACATATGCCACGACGGATACCCGGACATAACCTTTCGCCCATCTCCACTGGCACGAGTCCTTCCCTGCGGGCTTACCCCTTCCCGGCACCCCGGCAAGCATACCTCCTTTTGAGCGTATCTCCGGCGCCATGACGAAGACCCTCGTAATCGTCCGGCTATCGGTTAAGACAGGTGTATTGCCTCCTCCGGAGCGCAACCCGGCGTCGGAGGTCGTCATGACCCTCCCTAGAAAGTTGTGAAGGGTGCTCCTGCCAGCTTCAACAAACTACGGGCTAAGCCCCGTCCCACACCAGGGTAGAGTGGTTGCGCGATAAAAGTTGGGCTGGTGTACACTTATACGCAGTGCTCCTTTTTAAAACCAATTTTCCCACAACACCTTGGTTGTTCAACAAACAGCCATACACCACTTTCCCAAACATCTTTATCAAGATCCTTTGCTTTCATAAACCATACACTTGGGTTAACTCACCCAAGGTTTTCATAAAACATTTACAACAAGGTAAGCCTTGAGGGGTTCCCAACCTATAGTTTCATGAGTTGAACTAGAATTGCACTATGGCCGAGATGAGAGTCATCTTGCCATAGAAGGTGTAAAGGAGTAATGGGTGGATCATACTCGCTTAAGATAAGCATGTATGATGACAACACAAAGAGGATTATACTTTCAGATTTGTGGTGCTAAATATACAACTTAGATAGTGGAGTATCACTATCCAACATACTCTCCAATATGGTACACGGCATACTCCTCTCAAGTTGAGAATACACCAAGATCATGACATTGATACCTCTATACTACAAAGGGGGTGGGTGTGATGTAAGTTATTTTCTTGAGATGATGCATGCTCAAGTTGGGCATACATGATAACCAAGGGGAATAGCACGGCCATGATGCCATTGATCCCATAATCACATGACAAAGGTGGAGTATCACCACTAGGGAGTACCCCACTTGGAAACACACATAGATGACATAAATAGAGAGAATAACACACATAGAATTCAAGGTGCTTTGGACATCAACAAATGACATCCAACTAGACACCAAATCAGAGATCAAAAGATGGCTTGCCTTGGCTTATTTGTCCCTGTACTTCTTCAACTCCATCAATATAAGAATCCCAACAATATAAATAAAATCCTCGTCCGATTCCACTTCTTCTTCTTCTCCGGAATTGTTCGCATCTATCGCCGGAAAATATAAAAGGAACACAATCAATCACATTGCACCAACAAAACAAACATACAACAATCAACAATCAGTAGCTAACCACCTTAATAAGGGATAACCTACAAAATACTTATAGATACCACAAAACAATTTTAAGAGTTTTAATTTAGAAAACCCCATTTATTTACCTAGTAGAGGTATGAGAGTGCCACGACTTAGCAATTGCCTCTCTAGCTATCACCATGGCACAAACTAAGTATCCCCTGGTAGATAACATAAAAAGGAGGACAAGTGCATTAGTTTGGCATCACAAACATTCACAATACATTTTCAAACAATTTTTGGAAAAGTAGAAATCAGTTTTCCTAATTTAATTTGCTCACTTAACACTATACAAAAATAGGAAGCAAACCATATACCACATCATTTAAAAACTTAAGCAAAACAAAAGAGATAATGTTAGGTTGCAGCGGTTTTGTTTTGCAAGCATAAAACAAAGGTTGCCCATCTCTACTAAAAGAGTTGGTCAAGGGTTTTAAATAAACCGAAAAGTTTTGCTTCAACAATGCATGTCACACATAAACATTACTAACAGCAACAAATATGTATGAACAGAGACTAATAACATTTTTCCTAGATAGCCAGTACTAATACAAAACTAATCCAATTGGAATCACCCAAAAAGGTTAATCCTACTATTTTAGGAATTTCCTTGAATCTGACTGTACAGAAAACAAGATCTGTAAGCCATAAATCGTAGAAAAATCCTAAAAATATGAGGCCACTTGCATTTGAAAGGTAATTAAACAGAGATGCAAACTCAATTGGATTTGGGTCCAAATTGTTTCTTAAACTCTCACAAATGAATTGACAAGGATACTGCATGTTTTCACCATTTGCTTTAACTATGGAGTTTCAGAAAAGATAAAGGTTTGAAACTTGTTTGAGATGATTAAGAAAACATTCAGTAGTCCTACAGAACTGGAATCACTCAATTAGGTTCAAATATGGATTTTTGGTGATTTAAAAGCTAACAGCAATGTCTGCAGAACACACAGAACAAGTTTAATTTACCACAAATCGTACATAAAACATAAAAATATGAGGTCAGCTGCATCTGAAAGGTATTGAAAATCTGGTTCTTACCCATTTGGTTTCATTCCAAAATTCGTTTCCAAGCTTCTGGTTTAATTCGACAAAGTCAGATCTGACCAGATCTTGATCTGTGAACCATTTCAGTTTCAGGAGGTCAATCGAAGTGAAACCACCTCCAAAATGAAGGTATTAAAGAGGGCTTTCACCTACAGTTGAGTTTGTTCAAAAAGATTTTGTAAATCGGAACAAATCTAACAAACAGTGAATCTGCATGTTTATAGAACTTTATTTACCACGGACAATCCGTAACGAATTTGAGGATAAGACCAACGCCAAGTTGTAGGTATTTTCCATATATAACTGTGGAACTTTGAATCAATCGATTTGGATCTGCACACGAAATTTGGTGGATTTTACAAGTTCGTACCAGAATCTGAAACAGCAAAATTACAGAAATTACAGCAAGATTTTGGACGAACTTTGGTCAAGAGCTTCAGATCTGAGGATTGCTCAACCTTCTCCATGCTTGGACCAACATGCACCTGCATCAAGATCCAATCTTAGCAATGGAGGAAGAAGAAAAAGAGAGGAAACTAGCTAGGGTTGGGGGAGAAGAGAGTGAGAGGGAAGCTCTCATGGTGAGGGGAAGCTTGAGGAAGGAGGGGAGCTGCATCTTGGCTGGTTTTCATGGCCATGGCCGGCCATGGGAGCAAGGAGGGGCAGAAGCTCGTGGGAGAAGGAGGGGAGGGAGTGGGTGTGAGTGGAGAGAGCAAAAATGAGAGCAAAGGGGGAGGTGGCCGGCCAAGGAGGGGTTTTTTATAGAGGGAGGGAGTGATGACAGCCCCTTATTTGATTGGCCAAGGTGGGTGGCTGCCCATTTATTTGTTGGGGTAGTTGGAAGGCAAGGCTTGCAAGAGAAGAAAATGAGGAGGAGGGGCTGGCCGAATTTCAAGTCATGGCCGGCTCCTTTCTTGTCATGAGCAAGTGAGAAATGTGAGAGAGATGCACAACATCAATGTGTATAGTCCAAGGCGTGATGTTGAGGATATAATGTCCATGAGTGATTTGGATGATGATAAGTATAGGAGTAGATACATATAGATACAAAAGGAGTATGAAGGTGACATGTGCCATGAGAATAATTTCCACCACTTTGGTTGAGACCAACTTATGAAGAAGATAATTCCCGAGGTAGAGTTGATGAATAGAAGTTTTCATTTGAATTCAATTTTGGAAGGATTGGGATTGACCACATGCGACAATGCATGAGCATGTCAAGGTAGATGGGATGGTGATGGGGGCTTAGTCAATGATAGAGCAAGATTAAGAGAGATTGTGAGTGAAGTATTCATATACTCACAAGGATGAATAAATTGACATAAATCATCAATTCATGAGGTCAAAGTGATGATGGAAAAGAATAGAGGATTGAGATGGGTATGATGAAATATAAGTTGCTCTTCAAATAAGAGGTCAATTGGGAGTGATTTGGAAGTATCAAATGATCATCCCTTTGATAAAGAATTGGAGGATGGAGGGGATACAATGTGGTAGATCAGAGATGTGCATAAGATGTGCAAGAGTTGTCATTTGAAATAGAACTCATTTGAAAAGTATTTGAAACACCTCAATTGTCTAGGGACAATTGGGAATGAACTCAAGTGGAATGGAATTTGAAAATGTTGAGAGAACTAGTTGGAACATAGGAGCTCAAAATATTCTACTTACTTTCTCAAGTTAGGTAGAGTTTTTCTCAAATGTAAAATAATCAAGAGGAACACAAGAAATGGTATAGGTACCATAAACAAGCTTTTTGTTAAAACAAAGCAGAATAGAAATAATGTTTTAGAAATCAGTACTTCGTAGAAATGGGATGAGAAACAAAACCCATTTCAGTTCTTGTTTTCTTTGAAGAAATATCTTGAAAAGATTTAATAAAACTAGAAGTAGTTTTATGATCAAAACTTGAGAAGGAAAAACAATAGGGGTTTGAGAAAGAGAACTAATTTAAGGGGAGGTGTTCTCAAGGGTAGATAGTGGCTACAAAATGTACCCATCATTCCACTCTTGGTTTTGTGAAGATAAACTTGGATGAAAACAAAAACAAGAGGTAAAAGAGGAAGAAGTGATCTGGTGCTAGAACATGGGATAGGATACCAGATCAAGTTGAATATATGAGTTGCAAGGATTGAATGAGACATGCAAGACGTGGAGGTTGAAGAGGATGTTGCATAGATGAGATCCATGCATTGAAGTCAACAATAACAGTTGTGGGTGCTTAGAGATCAATTGCCAAAGTCCGGACATTTTAAGCCTGTCAACACAGATGGTCGACATGGCCTCAAAACCAACAAGGATGAGTGGGTATAAGAGAGGGATGTAGCTGGGGGTAGACGATCCCAAGTTTTGAATTAAGGATGATTGAGCTATCTTGTACTACAAAGAGAAAATCAAGATGGCACACTCAGGTTGTCATCAGGAGAGAGGTTTGATGTAGTAAGAAGGAAAACAACATTTCCTAAGTCACACATGTGTTTTATTAGGTGAGTTGTTCATTTTGCCACTAGGAGTGTTGTTCTTTGAGGTAGCTCAAGACAAAACTCAACAAGCAAATCAAGAAAATTCATCTACCAACAGATCAAGGCAATTCATCATAACCAACAGATCAAGGCAATTCATCTTAATTAGTCTAAAGAAAAAGTTTTTGTTCCCCCTAATTTTTGCATTAAGGACAAATAAACAAGGTTGCAAAAGTGGGGCGTTACAGGAGGAGTGGCTACCAAGCCAAAGAGGAAGAGGAACAGGAGGACCAAGAAGAAGAAGAACAAGGAGAACATGGAGATCAACCATGAGGAAGGCGATGCTAGCTCAAGAAAGGATTGAGTACCCAACTTCGCCACGAAGGGTTTCGCCGGCTCTAACAACCCTTCTCATGTTCTTTTTGTCGATTACTATGGACATATTCGTGCTCGCTTTATTGGTCCTCAAGAGGACAATGTTGATTGGACTATTTGGGTTCCCAAACCCCTTGTTACTAACATGATAGGACCCATTGAAAAATGGGTACCTAAATCCAAGACTTGATTCCTTGTAGGACTATGCTTCCGGTGGCGCTAAATGGGTGGTTGACAGTGGAGCCACAAGTCATATGATCGGAAGCAAGGAAATCGTTGTCGACCTCGAGCCATCACACTCTACCGTTTCATATGGTGACAACACATGCTCTAAGGTATTGGGTCTTGGCAAGGTGGTGGTAACACCCGACATCTCACTTGTGAATGTCCTCCTTGTCGAGACCATTGGTTACAATCTACTCTCCGTTCATCAAATTGCTCGTATGGGTCTATGTACATTTTTCGATGAACATATGGTGGTCCTCTTGTGGAGCAAGACACCCCGTGTAGCCTTTGTTGGATATGTAGAGAACGGATTGTATGTTGTTGATTTCTCCGGAAAGACAACATCTTCCGCTCTTTGCCTATTCGCTAAAGGTGACAAGGGTTGGTTATGGCATAGCCAACTAGCCCATGTAAACATGAGGACTTTGCAAAGTCTCCACAAGGGTGGCCACATTCTCGGACTAAAAGAAGATGTTTCCTTTTGCAAAGATCGTGTTTGTAGGGCTTGCGTACAAGGAAAAATGCATGGTGCTCCTCACAAGGCCAAGACGGCCATCTTTACCACAAGATGCTTGGAGCTCCGACATGTTGATCTCTTCAGTCCACCGTCTCATGAAAGTCTTGGAGGGAAAAAGTATTGCCTCGTCATTGTTGATGACTATTCACGCTATTGTTGGGTATTCTTTTTCAAGTACAAGAGTGAGACTCAACAGACGATGATGGAGTTTGCCAATCAAGTTCAACGCAAGTACAATACCACGATCCTCGCAATAAGGAGTGACAATGGAACGGAGTTCAAGAACTACACCTTGTATGACTTCCTCGGCGAAGAAGGAATCCAACATCAATACTCCTCGCCATATACTCCCCAACAAAATGGGGTCGCCGAAAGGAAGAATCGAACCTTGATTGAAGCCGCTCGAACAATGATGATGGAGTACAAGTCCAACTACAACTTTTGGACAGAAGCTATCTCTACCGCATGCCATGCTACAAATCGTCTCTACTTTCGCAAGGGTCTAGAGAAGACACCATATGAGATTCTCACCGGCAACAAGCCCAATGTGTCCTACTTCAAGGTCTTCGGATGCAAATGCTATGTGCTTGTCAAGGACACACGACTATCCAAGTTTGATTCAAGAGCTCAAGAAGGAATTTTCGCTGGCTATGCTACGGATTCTCACGCCTATAGAGTCTTCAACAAGTCAAATGGGCGAGTTGTAGAATCTTGTGATGTGACATCCGATGAAGATGATAGATCTTTGGAGGAGCGAAGTGCTTCTTGTGAGAAAGGAGATGCAATTCCCCCGGATGCCATAGGAAGGATGGGTGTTGGCATTCGCCGACCTCAAGAGCTACCTTCTATGAGTACCGGGGAAGGACCAAGTTCCACCCAAGTGGAGCCATCTACACCACAAGGCCAAGCTTCTTCCGTTGATCATACAAGTGCAAGCCAACCTCTAAAACAACCTCAAGTTCAACATCAACATCATCATCAACAACAACAACAACAACAACAACAACAACAACAACAACAACAACAACAATAATAATCAAGTGCAAGCCCACCTCAACAAGCTCAAGAACAACAACAAAAACTACCGCAAGCTCATCTACCTCAACAACCGACATCAAGTAACCAAGGCCAAGCTTCAAGTTCTTCACCGAATGGCTTGAGGACAATCTTTATGGACAATTCCATTCCCAATACCCCCGAGTCGTCCGACTCTCATGATGATGATGATGCCCCTTTCAACAACAATGAAGGTCAAGGCGAGGATCTAAATCATGATGAAGGGCAAGAGGACTCACAAGAATCTACTCCTATAGCCGATACTCACCGTGAAGATCCTACTACGAGACATTTAAGCCTCAAGTCCCATTCTTTGCGTAATGTCATTGGTGATTTAAAGAGCAAAGTGACCACCCGGAGGCAACTAGCAAACTTTTGTGAGCACCACGCCTTTGTCTCTATGGTGGAACCACTCAAGGTTAATGATGCGCTTGAAGATCCCGATTGGTTGATAGGAATGCAAGAGGAACTCAACAACTTCAAGAGGAATGATGTGTGGACTCTCATGAAGCGACCCGATCATTGCCGCAATGTTATCGGCACCAAATGGGTCTTCAAGAACAAGCTAGACGAACATGGCATTGTCATCCGCAACAAAGCAAGATTGGTGGCACAAGGCTATTCTCAAGTTGAAGGCGTGGACTTTGGTGAAACCTTTGCACCTGTTGCAAGGCTTGAGTCCATCTCAAATGTGATAAGGCACCTTCATCAATCAAGCAAAGTACCTCCAAGACATTCTCAAGCGCTTCGACATGAAGGACGCCAAGGGCATTGGAACCCTGATGCATCTCAAATGTCAACTCTCCCTTGATGAAACCGGCAAGGCGGTGGATCCCAAGCTCTATTGCTCGATGATAGGTTCGCTTCTTTACCTTTGTGCTTCTCGTCCGGACATAATGTTAAGCGTTGGTATGTGTGCAAGGTTTCAAGCAAGTCCGAAGGAAAGCCACATTGTGGCGGTAAAGAGGATCTTTCAATATTTAGTTGATACCCCACACTTCAGACTATGGTACCCAAGGGACACAGACTTCTCTTTGGTTGGTTTCACCGACTCCGATTGGGCGGGCGACAAGGTGGATAGGAAGTCTACATCCGGAGCTTGTCACTTTCTTGGAAGATCATTGGTGTGTTGGTCCTCAAAGAAGCAAAATTGTGTCTCCGTCTCTACCGCGGAAGCCGAGTATGTTGCCGCGGCAAGTAGTTGTGCTCAAATCTTATGGATGAGGCAAACCTTGCGGGATTATGGACTCGAGTATATCAAGGTGCCTCTTTTGTGTGACAATGAGAGTGCAATCAAGATCGCCTACAATTCGGTTCTTCATGGCAAGACGAAGCACATTGAGATAAGGAACCACTTCATCCGGGATCACATTGCTCGCGGAGATATTGTTCTATCCTTTATTGGTACCAAGGAGCAATTGGCGGACATCTTCACGAAGCCCTTGGATGAGAAGCGTTTCATTGAGTTGAGGCATGAGCTAAATATCATTGATCCATCAAACTTCGCTTGACCGTCGTGCGCACATACCAATCTTTAACTATATGTCTAGATGAAGAGCACGCATGAACATAGGGGAGTGCGGTTTAAACATATTGAGCTATCCCTCCCCCATAATGCATAAAGAAATCCAAAACATATGTTATTTGTCAAATAAGTGACTAATGAGCTTCATGTTGAGTTGTAGTTGTGAGTCCTAGATACATCTACGCGACCTCACACTACTATACTCTTACACGGTGGCTTCGGCCACCAACCTCCTCCTTGAGGAGTTTTTGGTATTTCGTGTTTCTTTGTGACTTTCTTTTGTACTTCTTCTTTTGTTATCTTTTCTTTTCTCTCCATGTTTTTGGGGAGCCTCATCCAAGCTTTGTTTTCCTTGTTGGTTTTTGCAAGCTTGGTTGTGTATTTCCTTACCATCCTTTTAGTTTGCTTATCCTCCTTTTTGGTGTTTGATACGTCTCAAACGTATCTATAATTTCTTATGTTCCATGCTACTTTTATGATGATACTCACATGTTTTATACACATTATATGTCATTATTATGCATTTTCCGGCACTAACCTATTGACAAGATGCCGGAGAGCCGCTTGTCGTTTTCGCTGTTTTTGGTTTCAGAAATCCTACAAAGGAAATATTCTCGGAATTGGACGAAATCAACGCCCAGGGTCTTATTTTTCCACAAAGCTTCTAGAAGACCGAAAGGGAAACGAAGTGGGGCGACGAGGCGCCGCCACGCCAGGGCCGCGCGGCCAAGGGTGGGGCCGCGCCGCCCTGTTGTGTGGGGCCCTCGTGTCGCCCCTAAACCTACCCTTCCGCCTACTTAAAGCCTTCGTCGCGAAAACCCCGCATCGAGAGCCACGATACGTAAAACCTTCCGCAGACGCCGCCGCCGCCAATCCCATCTCGGGGATTCAGGAGATCGCTCTCCGCACCCGCCGCGAGAGGGGAATCATCTCCCGGAGGTCTCTTCATCACCATGATCGCCTCCGGATCGATGTGTGAGTAGTTCACCCCTGGACTATGGGTCCATAGCAGTAGCTAGATGGTTGTCTTCTCCTCATTGTGCTATCATGTTAGATCTTGTGAGCTGCCTATCATGATCAAGATCATCTATTTGTAATGCTACATGTTGTGTTTGTTGGGATCCGATGAATATTGAATACTATGTCAAGTTGATTATCAATCTATCATATATGTGTTGTTTATGTTCTTGCATGCTCTCCGTTGCTAGTAGAGGCTCGGCCAAGTTGATACTTGTAACTTCAAGAGGGAGTATTTATGCTCGATAGTGGGTTCATGCCTCCATTGAATCTGGGAGTGACAAAGAACCTCTAAGGTTGTGGATGTGCTCGTTGCCACTAGGGATAAAACATCAATGCTTTGTCTAAGGATATTTGTGTTGATTACATTATGCACCATACTTAATGCAATTGTCTGTTGTTTGCAACTTAATACTGGAAGGGGTTCGGATGATAACTTGAAGGTGGAATTTTTAGGCATAGATGCATGCTGGATAGCGGTCTATGTACTTTGTCGTAATGCCCTGATTAAATCTCATAGTACTCATCATGATATATGTATGTGCATTGTTATGCCTTCTTTATTTGTCAATTGCCCAACTGTAATTTGTTCACCCAACATGCTATTTATCTTATGGGAGAGACACCACTAGTGAACTGTGGACCCCGGTCCATTCTTTACATCTGAAATACAATCTACTGCAATTCCTGTTCTTTACTGTTCTTCGCAAACAAACATCATCTTCCACACTATACAATTAATCCTTTGTTTACAGCAAGCCGGTGAGATTGACAACCTCACTGTTACGTTGGGGCAAAGTACTTTGATTGTGTTGTGCAGGTTTCACGTTGGCGCCGAATCCCCGGTGTTGCGCCGCACTACACTCCGCCACCAACAACCTTCACGTGTTCCTTGACTCCTACTAGTTCGATAACCTTGGTTTCTTACTGAGGGAAAACTTGCTGCTGTACGCATCACAGCTTCCTCTTGGGGTTCCCAACGGACGTGTGTCTTGCACGCTAACAAGCAACTTTTTCTGGCGCCGTTGCCGGGGAGATCAAGACACGCTGCAAGGGGAGTCTCCCACATCCAATCTCTTTACTTTGTTTTTTTTTTGTCTTGCTTTACTTTACTTTATTTACTGCTTTGTTTGCTCTCTATATCAAAAACACAGAAAATTAGTTGCTAGTTTTACTTTATTTACTGTCTTGTTCTCCATATTAAAAACACAAAAAAATTAGTTACTTGCATTTACTTTATTTAGTTTGCTTTATTTACCACTGGTAAAAATGAGTAATCCTGAAGTTGAAGTTCGTTCGTTTAAGCAACAAGGGGGAGAAAGTTTTAAAGATGCTTGGTATAGAATTAGCGATGCTCACCATAGGTGCATTAAGAAACACTCCACTATTATACTACTTAGGAATTTTTATGTTGGTATCTCTAGTTGGAATAGGTATGTTCTCGATACTCTTGCGGGAGGTAATTTCCTAGGCACTCCTGCTTTAGAAGCTAGTTGTATTATTGAGAGTCTAGTTGGAATACCACCTGTTAATGAAGCTAAAATTGAAATCTCTCTTGAAGATGTCATGAAAAAGTTGGAAGTCATAGAGAAAAATCTTCCAAGTGTTGAGACTAAATTGGGAATATTACTTAATAACACTGATAAACTTGATAAAACTCTAAGTGGAATCAATGAGAGAATTGCTGTTTTAGAAACTTGTGCTACTCATTATAATCGAACCCATAGGATTAGTGAACTTGAAGAAGCTATGGGAACCTTGGGTTCAACTTTTTCTTCTCTTAAATTTAAGGAGAAAGCCTATGTGGGTAAGGAGCAAAAGTTCATGTATGTCTCTAAAGTGCCTAAGCCAAAAAACTATTATAGGCCTAAAATTGACAAAGCCCTTAGCACCACTATGGATGATGGAGCATCTAAGATACCTATTGATGTTGATGCTTCGTCTCTTGACAATACTTGATTCACACTTTCTGCGCCTAGCTGAAAGGCGTTAAAGAAAATCGCTTATGGGAGACAACCCATTATTTTACTTCTGCACTTTTGTTTTATATTTGAGTCTTGGAAGTGGTTACTACTGTAGAAACCTCTCCTTATCTTTATTTTATTGCATTGTTGTGCCAAGTAAAGTCTTTGATAGTAAAGTCAATACTAGATTTGGATTACTGCACAGAAACAGATTTCTTGCTGTCACGAAATTGAGCCGCCCCGTCTGTAGGTAACTCAGAAAAATCTGCCAATTTACGTGCTTGATCCTCAGATATGTACGAAACTTTCATTCAATTTGAGTATTTTCATCTGAGCAAGTTAAGTACCCCAGAAAAATTCGTCTTTAAGGACTGTTCTGTTTTGACAGATTCTGCCTTTTATTTCGCATTGCCTGTTTTGCTATGTTTGATGGATTTCTTTGTTCCATTAACTTTCAGTAGCTTTGTGAAATGTCCAGAAGTGTTAAGAATGATTATGTCACCTCTGAATATATGAATTTTCGATTATGCACTAACCCTCTAATGAGTTTGTTTTGAGTTTGGTGTGAAGGAAGTTTTCAAGGGTCAAGAGAGGAGGATGATACAATATGATCAAGAAGAGTGAAAAGTCTAAGCTTGGGGATGCCCCCGTGGTTCATACCTGCATATTTTAAGAAGACTCAAGCATCTAAGCTTGGGGATGCCCAAGGCATCCCTTCTTCATCGACAACTTATCGAGTCACCTCTAGTGAAACTATATTTTTATTCCGTCACATCTTATGTGCTTTACTTGGAGCGTCTGTTTGCTTTTGTTTTTGTTTTTGTTTGAATAAAATCGGATCCTAGTATTCTTTATGTGGGAGAGAGACACGCTCCGCTGTTTCGTATGAACACATATGTTCTTAGCTTTATTCTTAATGTTCATTGCGAAGGTTGAACTACTTCGTTCATTGTTATATGGTTGGAAACAGAAAATGCTGCATGTGGTAATTGGTATAATGTCTTGAATAATTTGATACTTGGCAATTGTTGTGCTCATATAGATCATGTTTAAGCTCTTGCATCATGTACTTTGCACCTATTAATGAAGAACTACATAGAGCTTGTTAAAATTTGGTTTGCATGATTGGTTTCTCTAGAGTCTAGATATTTTCTGGTTAAGGTGTTTGAACAACAAGGAGACAATGTAAAGTCTTATAATACTTACAATATGTTCATATGTGAGCTTTGCTGTACCATTTTATACTTGAGTTTGCTTCAAACAACCTTGCTAGCCTAGCCTTGTATTGAGAGGAATTCTTCTCGTGCATCCAAATCCTTGAGCCAAAAACTATGCCATTTGTGTCCACCATACCTACCTACTACATGGTATTTCTCTGCCATTCCAAAGTAAATTACTTGAGTTCTACCTTTAAAATTCTAGTCTTTGCCTTTACAATATATAGCTCATTGGAAAAATAGCCTTAAAAACTATTGTGGTGAAGAATATGTGCTTATGTGTCTTATTTCTTAATAAGTTGCTTGTTTAGCGGTAACCATGTTTCTGGGGACGCCATCAACTTTTACACCTTTGTTGAATATCATGTGAGTTGCTATGCATGTTCGTCTTGTCTGAAGTAAGGGCGATTTTCATGATCAAATGGTTTGAGTATGCATATTGTTAGAGAAGAACATTGGGCCGCTAACTAAAGCCATGGTCCAGGGTGAAAGTTTCAGTTTGGACAATTAATCCTCAATCTCTTATGAGAATATTATCTGTTGTTGAATGCTTATGCATTAAAGAGGAGTCCATTATCTGTTGTCTATGTTGTCCCGTATGGATGTCTAAGTTGAGAATAATCAAAAGCAAGAAATCCAATGCGAGCTTTCTCCTTAGACCTTTGTACGAGCGGCATAGAGGTACCCCTTTGTGACACTTGGTTGAAACATATGCTATGCAATGATAATCCAAGTTAATCCAAGCTAATTAGGACAAGGTGCGAGCACTATTGGTATACTATGCATGAGGCTTGCAACTTATAAGATGTCTTATACATAACACATATGATTTATTACTACCGTTGACAAAATTGTTTCTTGTTTTCAAAATGAAATGCTCTAGCACAAAAATAGTAATCCAAGCTTCCCTCTGCGAAGGGCCTATCTTTTACTTTATTGTTGAGTCAGTTTACCTATTCTTTCTATCTCAGAAGCAAACACTTGTATCAACTGTGTGCATTGATTCTTACATGTTTACCTATTGCACTTGTTATAATACTTTGTGTTGACAATTATCCATGAGATAAATATGTTGAAGTTGAAAGCAATTGCTGAAACTTATATCTTCCTTTGTGTTGCTTCAAAGCTTTCTACTAAGAATTTATTGCTTTATGAGTAACTCTTATGCAAGTCTTATTGATGCTTGTCTTGAAAGTATTATTCATGAAAAGTCTTTGCTATATGATTCATTTGTTTACTCATTATCTTCACCATTGCTTCGAATCGCTGCATTCATCTCATATGCTTTACAATAGTATTGATCAAGATTATGATAGCATGTCACTTCAGAAATTATCCTTGTTATCGTTTACCTACTCGAGGGCGAGTAGGAACTAAGCTTAGGGATGCTTGATACGTCTCAAACGTATCTATAATTTCTTATGTTCCATGCTACTTTTATGATGATACTCACATGTTTTATACACATTATATGTCATTATTATGCATTTTCCGGCACTAACCTATTGAGGAGATGCCGAAGAGCCAGTTGCTGTTTTCTTCTGTTTTTGGTTTCAGAAATCCTCCAAAGGAAATATTCTCGGAATTGGACGAAATCAACGCCCAGGGTCTTATTTTTCCACGAAGGTTCCAGAAGACCGAAAGGGAAACGAAGTGGGGCGACGAGGCGTCGCCACGCCAGGGCCGCGCGGCCAAGGGTGGGGCCGCGCCGCCCTGTTGTGTGGGGCCCTCGTGTCGCCCCTAAACCTACCCTTCCGCCTACTTAAAGCCTTCGGCGCGAAACCCCTAGTACCGAGAGCCACGATACGGAAAACCTTCCAGAGACGCCGCTGATACGTCCAAAACGTATCTACTTTCCCGAACACTTTTGCTGTTTTTTTGCCTCTAATATGTGTATTTTGGATGCAACTAACACGGACTAACGCTGTTTTCAACAGAACTGTTCTGGTGTCTCGTTTTTGTGCAGAAATCCAACTTTCAGGAAAAACCTCGGAATTTATACAGAAGGCCCTATTTTCCCAGAATTTTGTGATTGGATGAAACCTTTATTCTTGCAAATCCCTTTGACTGATGCTATTAAATTGCCTCCTTATTCAAAGTATATGAAAGATATTGTTACTAACAAAAGGAAAATCCCCAATGAGGAAATTTCCACTATGCTTGCTAATTACTCTTTCAATGGCAAAGTTCCAAAGAAGTTGGGCGACCCGGTATACCTACTATTCCTTGTTCTATTAAGAATAATTATGTTAAAACTGCTCTATGTGACTTGGGAGCCGGTGTTAGTGTTATGCCTTTTTCTCTTTATAAGAGACTTTACTTAGATAAGTTGATACCTACTCGATATATCTTTGCAAATGGCTGATAAATCTACTTGCTATTCCTGTTGGTATATGTGAGGATGTTCCTGTTCAAGTTACTAATAACCGCTTGATATTAACTGATTTTGTTGTGTTGGAAATGTCCGAAGATGATAATATGTCTATTATTCTTGGGAGACCTTTTCTTAACACCGCAGGGGCTGTTATTGATTGCAATAAAGGAAAGGTTACTTTCAATGTTGATGATAGGGAGCACACCGTCTATTTCCCCAAGAGGATTGAAAAAGCATGTGGAGTTAATACTATTTCTAATGTGAGAACTATCAAAGTTGGAACTATCGATTGTCCAATATATGAGCCTAAAGAAGAATATCAAACTCTTGTGATTGGATCCATATCAATACAATTCAAGGTAACATGATTGATTTGAGGTTTATTTCTTCATATGCTATGTAAAATTTATTTGGTGGCAAGACTTGATCAACCTTGTTAACAAATACTTTTTATATGCATAGAGGAGGTAAACAACATTTCTTTCTTCCTCCACTTGTTCTACTTGTTGTAGCACTTTTGTTTTGCAAAGTTCTTTAGTTAATTGGAGATTTCAAAAGTTTTCCTGCCCAGTAATAATAAATTTAATACCCGTAAATGTGCATTTTTCAAAGTTTTCAAAAATTCACAAAAATTATACCGTTGGTCCTATTTTTCGACGAGGCACACGGGAGCACACGGGGATGACCGTGGGGCACCCCGGGTGGCACCCCACAGGCTGGCGCGGCCGGCAAGGGGCGCGCCACCCTGGTGTGTGGGCCCCCCTTTACCCCACTTTAGCATCTCTTCCTCCCACACTCTTCTCTCTCCCGAAAAAATCGACACCAGCTTCCTCTCACTCGTGTTTTTGCTCAAGAACTCAAGATTTCTCGATCTCTTTGCTCAGCCCAGATTTCTGTCTGAAATTTGGCACATTTGCTCTTCGGTATGTGACTCCTCCAACCCTCCAAGTAGAATTTTGTTTAGTGGAGTATATCTTGCATATTTTGCTGCTGTAGGTAACATGTTTAGTGAGCTTGCATGCTTGTTCTAAGTGGTAGAAACTAGTTTTGATGCATGATTAGTACTCTAGCAAGTTCCTATGGTAGTTTCCCTCAATTATATGTCACCAAATCAAATTTTATATTGTTTTTTGAAAAATTTCAGAAAAGGGGGATGGACAACTTTAACTTTGGAGAAGTGTTCCAAGGGGAGACAACAAGCACGGGGAGGCCCTCGAGGTCATCCACCCGATTCAGGCCATCCTACAATGAGGACCTCATCGCACCAAGCTTCGCACCCGAGGAGGACAATGGAGTCCCCAATGCTGCATCCTTTCCATGCTATGACTTTTTGAGAAATGCAGGGTTGTTGGATGATTTCTTGACCCTCGTCGGTAAGGCGGGTTTAACCACCTATGTGGCAGATGAGAGTGAGCAATACTACACGCTCACTAAAATCTTTGTGGAGAGCTTCAAGTTCAACAATAAGCATTTTTGCCCGACCGTAGACTTTAAGATCTATGGTAAGCCTATTACTATGAAGTTGGAAATTTTTTGTGCTGCATTGGGTATTACCCCTGTAGGTACAGCAAGGAAGATTGAAGACAACCCCAAGAAATTGCTGGAGCTATATCGAGAGATCACCAACGATGATTGTCGCACCATTCAGCGTGGCAAGATAAGAAACATTCAACTCCCGCCATTAAGTATTTTGCTTACTATATCGGTACTAGCATTCTTGGTAGGGAGAACACTAGCAACATATCTAGCTATCACCTTGGTTTCTTAATTGCTGCACTCACTGGGGATACGCCTTATCATCTTGGTGCTCTTGTTGCTCGCCGCTTGTCTAACAAGGGGCCTATATTTGGAGAAATTATTGCTTCGCGCGTTTTAGCATATTTAGAGCTTCCTCTTGACCCTAATGATGTGAGAATAACTCCTATGAGGCTTGATATTGCTGCTATGAAGAGTCATCAATTTGTTACAGCTGACTCTAAGTTAGATAATATTGTTTATAGAGTGTTGTTTGCTGACGGGGAAGAGAGGGAAGTCCCTTTGCCCCAACCAGATTTGTTCAGTATCAACAGGAAACCATGGTCGCGCTCTAAGGAGGAGGTGGATGAGAAGCTGAAGATACACAACTTCCACCAGCAGCATGACTCCGAGGACGCCGAGCCCTCCTACGACTACACCGTCACGTATCCGGGTGCTTCCTCTAGCACATACCCGGAATATGATCCATCTTCGTACTACGAAGGTGCTTCTTCATGGGCACCATGGGGTTGATCTCCACTTAGGCCAAAAGCCTAAGCTTGGGGGAGGTATACCGGCATCACTCATTCTTTGCATATTATGGTTGCTGGATACTTGTACATACTTGTTTAGTTTCTTTGAGTGGTTTTCTAATGAGAGGGAGATGATATTTGGGGAAGTGCTGCCTGAAAACAGATTCTGGACTGTTACCAAAAAATTCGTGCGCACAGCCAGAACGTTATTTTGAGCTTCCAATTTTTGTGCATGTTCCCCAGGTTGTTATCTAACTTTCATTAGTTGAACACTTTTCGAGCTGAGCCACGGAAGATTTTTGTAAAAATCGATTTCTGTACTATGATCAAGTTTTGGCAGATTTCTGCCATCTTGCTTTTCTGTGTTTCTTTTAGTTTTCATTTTCTTGTTCTTGCTTTGTTTCCTTCCTAAAACACAAAAAGACCAAAAATATTTCTGTTGTTTCTCTTGATTTTGCTTTGTTTGCTTGTTTCCTGTCACATCCCGAAATTTTCTAAATTTTGGAATGTAAAATAAAAATAAGTTTAATGGTTGTTTGTTTGTCTTGGTTGAATAATTCACAAGAAATTAAAACTTTAAAGAGTTTTTCCCAAAATGGAGTTTTCAAAATGCGTGCATTGCATTCATAAGAATCATGGCATATTTGCATTCACTAGAAATTTTTTTTAATGAACTTTAGATTTATAAGAAAATCTTAAACCCAAAGTAATGCAAATAAAACCTTACCGGCCTATGCGCCAAATTCAAATTAACAAAAATGTTTTAACTTAAAAAGCGGTTCCAAAATATTATACTTTGAATAAGGAATTCACGAATATTTTATTTGTATCTTTTTGACTTGGTTTAAGTCACTTTTGAAGCAAATTCTTTTCAAATCAAATCCAAACACAAATTCAGAAAATAAAATAGAAAAGAAGACAGGAATAAAATAAAATAAAAAACGGGGCACCAGCCAGGCAACTCAAATGATTTAGCCCAGCCAGACCCATGGGCACATGCCGCATTTCTTTTACTCTTCTTCTTCATGTGCGGACCCACTACCAGGTCAGCGTCTTCAAGATTCAGCCAAGGATTTAGACGCACGAACGTATCCGTTTCAGTTTCCTGACGTTTCTTCTCCAATTGATTCCGGGAAAATTAAGGCACCATTTAACGAGCCGTTTGTTCCTATACTTAAAGTCCTCGACTCCCTCTTTATTTCCCCTCTGTCTCCTCGCCAAAATCGCCGCCAGGCTGCTCCAATTTCGCCTCGCCGATTTACAGTCTTCGACGACTTTCCGACGAGGTTTCCGTCGTCACCAAAGGTCCCCGCCGCCCATTTTTGATTTTCATCGACTACTCTCGAACATGCCCATCTCCCTGACCCCTTCTCTTGTTTTCTTCCGCAGCCTAACGACGAGGCCATCCTCGACTGCAAGCTCGTGGTCGCCTGTTTCAACTCCGGCCGCGAGTCGACGCCATTCGAGAAAACACGCAGCACGATGCCCTCCTCACCACCGTCTTCACCGCGTCCAGAGGAGCACCATCGTCCACTTCCCAGGAACCTGCATCGATGCCGGCGTGCACGCGCAGAGCAGCGCCATCGTCATTCTCTCTCTCAGCATCCTCAACACTGCAACCGTTGGTAAATGGCTTTGTGCCTATCTAAGTCTGAATGTACAGTTTACATTAGCTTAAGCCAGATCCATCCTAGGCCATTAGATTTCAATCTAAAGGTCCATGTCAGCCCAATCATCTAACATGAATCGCACATGTCATTTTCTGTTCATGCCGACCGATCGATTAGATTGTGCTAGCTGGCTCACGGTAAATAAACTTTAAAATTCTAAATCTTTAGATTTAGAGTTCCGTTTTAGATGTTAGTTTTTGCGTTGATTTTGTAATACAATTTTCTACAACTTTCGTGTAGAAAGTTTTTCCATCCGAGAAACTTTTTCTCGCAACTTTTCGTACAACATTAAAATTTAACCGCGATATGTTTAATCTTGTAAAAATTATAGAAAAATAATTGCACATCCAAAGTTGACAAATATTATACCGCTGGTCTCATAAAAATGTTTAGAACACAAATGTAATTTTTAAATCTGACTTTCGAGTAATGTTCAAATATTCAAATTTGAATATGTGAATTTGAGTATTTTGACGTAACTCAATTTCTATAAACCCAAATCAAGCGATTCTTTTTGCAAATGGATCATATTGATGCTCTCTGTCCAGTTACACAAACACCAAACTTAGTTCAACCCTTTTCCGACTATTCAAATTCAAACATGAGGATTTGAGTATTTTCATTATATATGCATTTACTTAATTATTTTAAACAAGGTTCATTCATGCAAAAGTGAATCCTTTAGTCAAGCCCATCTATCAAATCTCTTAGACACAATCATCATATGTTCAAATGATATTATCGTAGTCCATGTTATTCAAATAACAATTGAGTTATTTGGGTAATTAAATTTATCACAAATCCATACCCAAGCCTAAGTGTAATTTATACAATTTGGAGTAATTGTTGTCACACTTATTCAATAGTATTAGCGTTACACTATTTGTCATTTATGTGATTCAATTCACATAAGCCATTCCTAATCCTTTTCATGCTTTTGTAAAGCATAAATATTCTTCACTTATATCTTAGATTATCCAATTCTTTCAAATCATGCGACTTGCCATCCAAACTCTCACCGCCATATTTTGCAAGACAAACCTCATGCCACACCTTAGTACCATAGAGGGATTTCCGATTGTTGTCTTGTTTGATTTTGTTGTTGTTGAATGGTGTGTTTATGTTGTGCTATATTTTATCTTATAGTTCGAGTGAAAAGCAACGTGTTTTGGTTGAGAGAAGTGAACGATCTTCAATTACCAAAAAGGCAAGTGACATTCAAATCCTACTTATTTTAATTATGCATTAGTGTTTTGAAACTAGTATGCATGGTAGGTTTTCGATTTCAAAAGAAAGGTACTATGCTATGCTTAGCAAACCCTAGTAGTGTGTAGCTACTCCTGAACCCATTGCTAGAACGCTTTAATTTTTGCTTTGCAACATCAAATGCCAAATGCTATTTCGTTATTGGTTGTGAGTGTTTGAAAATTTAAAATTAACAACCCTAATGAAACACCTGGGTGGATTGGTTGATTGGTGGGCGGCTACTCGGGACCACGTGCCTCGGTGGATTTAACCGGTGGACTTAAGTGGGGGTTATCACACGAGAGTTCGCGGATGTAGAGTGGTTGCTCTGGACCGCACACCTGGTGGATTTAACCGGGGGATCGTGTGGGGGTTTACTACCTGTAAGGGGTTTTAAGCCTGTGAGTTTCACTTGTGGTTGGCCACCCAGGAACAAAGAGATTACCAAGTCGTCCATGTTTAGATAGCTTCCGAGTGCGGCCTTATGGTATTATGGGCTCTGCCGGAGATTAATTAAGTTGTGAGGTTCAACTTGTTTGCTAGACATTCGGATGTGGCGACGGCCAAGGGGAACGGGTCTAGCTGGTATGGTTGAATTCTCCTTCGAAAGATCTTGTCTCATTCTTCTCTCTGGGTAGAATGGGTCGTAAGGTGAAAGTGCACAACCTCTCGAGAGTTAAACCTAAAATCTTAGCCGTGTCCCCGGTTATGGACAATTTGAGCTCCTGGACAAGGAATGTATGGAATAATCTCATCACCTTTTCTGAATGATTAAAACTTGTGTAGAAACAATCTCGGGATTGGATTTTCTCGGGGCTACATACATGGTGGATTTAACCATAGTATGTGGTGGTGACCTGAGGATTATCCCGGTCGAGTGACCCCAGGGCTATATACATGGTGGATTTAACCATAGTATGTGGTGGTGACTTGGGAGTCATATCGACTTGGTGTGCATGGTGGATTTAACCATGTGCCCCTTTTTGTAAAACCTTTTCAAGAATTACAAAATGTTTTGTTTTGAAAAACATAGGATAAAATTGGCTTTATGCAAATTAGCCTAAACTCCACTAGCCAAATATCATGTAGATAGTCATGTCTAAAGCGCCACCAAATAAGTGTCATTTGCCGGTACATCATTGTGCTGACCTCCATTCGTGGGGCTGCATATTCAAACATGCAGGTTCTTCGGAAGATGAGTACTTGGTAGGATCTCGAGTCTACATTCCAACATGACTGCCTGTGGCACATGAAGATGATGAAGGCTCATTGCTATTTTACTTTCCGCTGTGTTTATTCTGAACATTTTATTTGAGCTAGTCCATGTGACTATGCAATTTGTAAGGTTTTACTTTACCTTTGGATCAACGGTGTAGTAATTTGATACTATTGCAATGATTACTACATTTTGTAATGTGTGTGCTATCAGTGATCCCAGGAATAGCACTATACACAGGTATCTTGCCTTTATTAAAAGGTAGGGTGCTACATTTCCTTTTGTTCTTGTTCTCAAATTCGAAAACACCAAAAATATTTGATGTTCTTCTTTGGTTTGTAAAGTTCATTATGAGTTCAATGGTGTTCGGTGGCTGGAGCGTGGTTTTCATTTCATATTATCCAAGCTACACAAGTGAAAAAGCAATAATGACGATATTCGACAATCTGATTGTGGTGAGAGGTCTGGTATGAACTCTATTTGTTTTCATTTTTGTACATATACTCATCCATGTGAGCATGCTTAGTTGGTTCATGTGAGGTATATGTCATTTAAGAAAGTCTAGTAGTTCATGATCTCTCATGTTTAGCTCCAATTTATTAATATGAGTAGCATGTCATGGATGTTTGCTTGCATTGTTTTATTCATAGATAGGTATGATATTGTGGTATCCTCCTCTGAATAATTCGTTTGAATTAACTTAGCACATGCTCACGCATGCATATCACTGAACAAAAGTCAATTAAGCCTCGATGGTTTACATTGCTTCAGAGTTCTTGTATCACTTTTATGCCTCAGTTAATTTATTTTGCCGCAAGCATGATTATGACGATTCTTGCTCTCTTGATTTGTCGCTCCCTAGTCTTTTGCTAGCCTTCACTTGTGCTTGGCGGGAACGCTGCTCGTGCTTCCAAACACATGAAAACCAAGTTATTCCGAGTGTCCACCATAAATACCTATGCATGGCATTTCAAACCATTCCAAGTAAATTCTCATGTGCTACCTTTAAAACCTTCAAAATGCTTCTCAATTTGTGTTAATGTTTCATAGCTCATGAGGAAGTATGTGGTGTTTAACTTTCAACCTTGTCATTTACTCTTGACGGATTTTCATATGGACTAGTGGCACATCCGCTTATCCAATAATTTTGCAAAAAGAGCTAGCAATGGGGTTCCCAGCCCGATTAATCAACTTTCACTAATAATTCTCTTCACATGTTTTGCTCGATTCATCGGTAAGCAACTTAATTTTGCAAATAGACACTCCTCCATGGTATGTGATTGTTGGAAGGCACCCGAGTATTCGGTTAGCCATGGCTTGTGTAAGCAAAGGTTGGGGGGAGTGTCACCCATAATAAAACTAAAATACATGTGTAAACAAAAGAGAAGAGGGATGATCTACCTTGCTGGTAGAGATAACGTCCTTCATGGGAGCCGCTCTTGAAAGTACGGTTGGTGAGGTAGTTGGTGTACCCATTACCATTCGTTGACAACAACAAACACCTCTCAAAATAATTTTACTCCTGTTTCAAAAATGAAAAGCTCTAGCGCATGTTAATCCCTGCTTCCCTCTGCGAAGGGTCAATGTTTTACTTTTATGTTGTGTCTCCATCCTTTCTTTGAGCACTTTCTTGAGAGCACAACTGTCATTCTTAGTATAATATGCTTGTCTCAAAATATGATTGATTGTGGTATAACTTTGATGCTTTTATCTTTGACAATCACTATTTCTAGTCTTTCTATGAACTTCAGAGGTGCCTGAGCATTTATGTTTTGCTGATCAAATATGGGCAAGCGAGATACCACTCTATCATAATCTTTTATGAACATTGCAATCCTGCTTATATACATGATTCATGATGCTTATTATTAATTGTTGATACCTTTCCATGATTGATATAGCTATTAGATGATCTTATATGCATGTATCTTATTATGAACTGCCTAAGTGTTAGCCATAGCATGAGAATATTTACATCATATGAACAAATGTGTTCGTGAAAGTTGTTTTATCGCTCAGTTGTTAACTGAATTGCTTGAGGACAAGCAATAAGCTAAGCTTGGGGGAGTTGATACGTCCAAAACGTATCTACTTTCCCGAACACTTTTTCTGTTGTTTTGCCTCTAATTTGTGTATTTTGGATGCAACTAACACGGACTAACGCTGTTTTCAGTGAAGCTGTTACAGTGTCTTGTTTTTGTGCAGAAATCCAACTTTCGGGAAAAACCTCGGAATTTATACGAAGGCCCTATTTTCCCGAGAATACTTACGGAGCCGAGAAGGGCAAGTCAGGGGGAGGCCCGAGGGCCCCACACCCTAGGGCGGCGCGGCCCAGGAGAGGGGCGCGCGGCCCTAGCGTGTGGCCCCTCGGCCGGCCTCCGACGCCCTCCTTCGGACTACTTATCGGCCTCGACCTAAAAACGCATGGGGAGAAGTCGAAGTCGTCAGAAACCCTCTAGAACGCCGCCACATCGCGAAACTCCGTCTCGGGAGCCAGAAGTCTCCGTTCTGGCACTCCGCCGGGACGGGGAGTGGAGGAGATCATCGCCATCATCACCACCGACGCCTCTCCATCGACCAGCCATGTTTCCCCCATCCATGTGTGAGTAATTCCCCCGCTGTAAGCTGAAGGGGATGGTAGGGATTGGATGAGATTGGTCATGTAATAGTGTAAGATTGTTAGGGCATAGTGCCTAGTGTCCGTAATTGGTACTTTGATGATACTTGTTGCAACTTGTTATGCTTAATGCTTGTCACTAGGGCCCGAGTGCCATGATCTCAGATCTGAACATGTTATTATTTCATCATGATATTCATTGTTTATGGTCTTACCGCAAGTTGTATACACATGTCGCTGTCCGGAACCAATGGCCCCGAAGTGACGAAATCGGGACAACCGGAGGGGATGGTAGTGATGTGAGGATCACATGTGTTCACGGAGTGTTAATGCTTTGCTCCGGTGCTCTATTAAAAGGAGTGCCTTAATATCCAGTAGATTCCCTTGAGGCCCGGTGTGGGGACCCCGGACTAGCTGTCCGAAATTCCCTGTTATGTATACAGTTCACGATCCCATGATCAGTGCGTCGTGAACACATAACCGAACTGATATCAAATTACACCATCCATTACAAAGTGAAATAAGAAAATTACAACATGGTCACATGACCAATACTTACATAATAGCCTCGAAGGGCCTAACTAAACATCGAGTAGCATCATCACTTCGACAACGCGATACCCAAGTCATCTGCCATAACCCTATAGGCAAGCGAGCGGGAAGACGTTCCTAGCTCGCATAGACGTCGTCAACTCCTTCTTCATCTGTCGAAGTCCTCCGGGTCCGGCCAAGTAAATAGCCGGGGACAAAGCCGTGAGTACATTTGAATTGTACTCGCAAACCATCAAGAGGGTGATAACAATTCTAACTAAAGAAGACAAGAGAGGAAGAATAGTTTCTCCGAGTGGATATAACATGTGAAAGAGAATCAGTTTCTCTTGTGGATATAGCATGTGAAAGAGAATCAATTTCTCTTGTGGATATAGCATCCCACATCACAGTTGAAGGGGACACTAAGAGGGTTCTATGACATCTCTATATCTTTGTTGAAGAAGATACTTCAAAAGAGTTCCACAACATAAAACACTAGGATGGGGTAACCCAATTTTATTTATCCTTCCCGACCATCTCCATATGGTCGACACATGGTACTTCAAACAAGTTCTTTCCTTTCCTTTGTCAAACAATTTTGTAAAAACAAAGCTCATCAGGCTAAGCAACAGCCATTCCAACCGTCCATGACCGCGGACGCGGCTATTCGAATAGATTTTACTCTGCAGAGTTTGCACACTTTCCCCACCTCTATCCAGGATACCTATCGTGTGGGCATCATCCCCGCATAACAACATATGCCACGACGGATACCCGAACATAGCCTTTCGCCCATTCGACTTAGCAAGAGGTCCTACCCTATGGAGTATGTACCTCCCCGGCACCGTGGCAGCTCACCTCCCTTTGAGCGTGGCTCCACCGCCAAGCCAGGAGACCCATAGTGTCTTCCGGACGGGTCAGCCCGAAGGCCTCCCGTTATACTATTTTCCCAACCATGACAACCCGGACTCGGGGGTAACCGTACCCTTGTATAGTTGTGCGGTGCCTCATGCTAAGAAGAACAAACGTCAAGCTAAGCTCCGTGCCCACGTTGGAGTAGGCTGTGGTTGCGCGGGTTAATTGTCACGGGTGAATACTTAGGCGCCAAAGTTTTCATAAACAAGATTCTCTTTCCAACCATCTTTGCCAAGATCCTTTTCTTTCATAAACACACACTTAGGTAAGTCCAACTTACCCAAGGTTTTCCAAAAATTCTTTTTAACAAGGTATTTTTCCAAGGGGTTCCCAACCTATGGTTTCATGTAAGAACTAAGAGGCAACAGTGGCATGATGCCAACCATCATACCACTAAGGAGGTGATAAATGAGGTGTCAAGGGGATCATACATACTTAGGATAAGCATGCATAGGGACAACATAAGTAGTATGATTAAACAAGGGTCATGATGTTAATCATCATGCCACTAAGAAGGTGCTAATATAGGTGGTCAAGGGGGCATACATGCTTAGGGTAAGCATGCATGTTGTCAACATAAGAGGGAAAATACTTTCAGATTTATGGTGTTAACCAACCAACACTAATAGAAGTGAGGGTGGTCAACGATATTTGACATACCTAAGGTAGGTAGGCATACTCATCTCAAAATGAGAGTACACCAAGATCATGATGTTGTTACTACTACACTCACAAGGGGTGTAGGAGTGAATCGACAAGAAGTGTCACATGCTTAAGGTAAGCATGTAACTCAACAAGGTAGGATGGCATAGCCATGATCAACAAGTATACCAACAATTACTAAGATGATCATGAAGTATGACCAAGAGGATCATCATGCTTAAGACAAAGCATGCATCGACAAGATAAAGAGACTAACACACACAAGATCAAGAGACAAGAGTAATAATAAAGTGACAACAATATGAGAAACGTCAATCGAGAGATCAAGAGATGGCTTGCCTTGGTTGGCTTGTCCACTGATCCTCTTCAATAACCTTCTCCAAAATCCTCCCCTTCAACTTCACCCTCGTTCGTATCTATCGTCGCAAAAGTAAATAACACATACATTCAACACATAGTTCAAGAATCAAGGGTCAAGTAAGAAAAAGTCAAAATATGCGGGGAGTGGTTTGGTAATAACAAAACATAGGTTGGTTATTTTTAAAACAAAGTGGTGGCAAAGGTTTTGAATAGTTCAAATAGATTTTTAATTCTAACATTGCATGTGACACACATACACTCACCAACAGAGTTAAAATTTCATGAACAGAGACTAATGATATTTTTCCTAGATGTACAGTAACAAAACAAGATTAACACAATTGGATTCATCCAAAAGTATTAAACCTATGAATTTATAAATTTGAAATACTAATCAGAATACGGTGATCATGTTTAATTTATTAAAAATCGTTCAAAAATCCTAAAAATATGGGGTCAGTGGCATTGGATAGATATTAAAATTTATGATCTAATGCAGTTGGTTTCACTTGATTTGGGTTAGTATATCTCGAGTTATTAACAGAAGAGTGTCACTGGTTTTACAGCAATTTCCAGCATTTTCAGAAATTCAAAAGGTTGAATCGGGCGGGAATCACTGGGCCATGCGGGAGTGGTTGTTGGGCCGGCCCAGGAGAGAATCCCAGGTGGCTAGAGGAAATAAAAGAAAGAGAAAAGAAAGGGGAGAGGGGGCCCCGGGTGGGCCAAGCTGCATGGCCAACGTGGCCAGCGGCCCATGCATGCACGCTTGGGTTCGTCTCCCTCGCGACGCACGCGAGGCACGCGCGGCGGACGGGAAGAGAAGGGCGAGCGGCCAGGGGCGTACCGGCGGGATGCGGCGGCCGCCGGCGACGGCCTGGGCGGGGTACCGGCGAGGTGGGGCGGACCAGGGACGGCTTGGGGGCGTTTTTCCTCGGCCGCTGCTGCTCCTCCCGGCGTTCTTCTCCGCAGGTCCGCCCGGGCTATGGTGGCGGCGCTGGTCTCCGGCGACCTGGGCGGCGAAAAATGGAGCGTTAGGACGGTAAAAGGATGGATAGAAGGATGGTGCAGAGGGGGAGAGGCGAGTGTGACGGGAGCGTCCGCAGTCTTGCCCGCCACCGGCTCAGCAGCCACGGAGGTGGTGCTCCTCCGGCAAGCACGCGGCCAGAGCAGCGCTGCAGCATTCACGGGAGAGAACTGGGGATGTGAGAGGGTGGAGTGGAGGTTGCTGTGCGGGAGAGAAGAGTGGTGTCGGGCAAGGAGTAGCAAGGGGCGGAGAGGTGGCTTTTAAAGGCCGAGCACGGTGTACGGTGGGCGCGGTGCACCTGATCGAGAGCGTGTGAGGTTGCATGCGATCGAGCAGCTGGATGGGGGCATGATGCGAGTATCCAGAGGCGGTTCTAGTGCCGCAGAGAACGAGAAGAAAAGTGCGCCATGTCTCCCAAACCGAGGTGGCGATTGCGCGGGCAGCGAGATGTTTGATGTGTCGTGCTCAGTCGTGGGTGAAGAAGGGTGTCTCAATGTGGTTGCTTCGTGGTCCTGGTACTATGCCATTGTACCGCTACGGTTAGGGGTGGCCAAAGGAGGTCTACGAGATCCGGGAACGCGCGACCGAGATCAGGACGGGTGATCACGTTTTTGGCGGGCACGGGCTAGATGCTGCGGAGCTGGGCTCTCCTCGGGACCTTGCCTGTTGGGTAGAGGGACGCCAGGGCATCATAATGGCGCAACCTCGGGGCCTGGGGTGATAGCTTCCGTGCAGACCAAGATGGAGGTGACCACCAGGTTGGCAAGCTCGGGTGGGATGATGGAGAGCCTTGGGGCACGGGGGAAATATACAGAGGGACTCCAGGAATCAATATAGAGGTGCTAGACATGGTTAGAGTGGAAGGGTGCAGGTCTAGGGGTTTTTGGTCAACACCTATGCCATTCATGGCATTGGGAAGGAGGAGAAGAGCAATGATGGTGGAGGGGTATAGGGCTCATCTAGGGTTGCAGGTTGGAGGGGTAGGGATGCAGATGTGTGGCTTCCCAAGGTGGAGTGGGATAGGAAAGAGAGGGGAGAGATTTTCTCCTCATATGTCATGCATGGCATGACTTGCACCTAAGCATGCAAAAAGATTTCACGAGAAGGGGCATGGGATCAATGCATGATTAGCCACATTCGGGTGCACGATGGAGTGGTCAAAGAAGTGATTGGAAGGTGATCCAAAGTGTAGGTAGGGAGATGGAGGCGGTAATGTATAATATTGCCATGTTGATCATGGTGATGGCATTTGATTACACTCCATATTTGGCTAGGTTAGGAGGGTGAGAGGTAGATCATAGATGTGAAGATGAAGTGGTGAAGATAATATCAAAAAGAGATGAAGATTTACATGGCAATGGCAATGCCAATGCATGGCATGGCCGGCCATTTTCTTGAGCAAACCAAGATGGACAAGCAAGAAGCCCAAGTGACTTTGTAGATCAGCAAAGAATTTGGTTTAGGTGATGGTTAGCTCAAGAATTAAAGAGAAGAGTGATTAGAGGAAGTTGGGGTGGAGGTTAAACTATTTGGAGGATCAAATAAGCAAATAAATGAACTAGGGTTTTGTTTTTGAAAAGTTGAACTTGACCAAGTAGGTTTTTAGTTTGGAATGGCCCCAAATACCATTTCACATATTGGATAGTTTTCTCAAAAATTTGAAAGAGCAACAACATGCAAGAGTTTGCATAAGTACCATAAATATGCATTAAAAAGAATAAAATAAAAACTTTTATTGAAGGTACTTTTGGGTTGAAAGAAATGAGGTGATAAAATACTATCTACAATCCCCCTTGTTATTTGAAGAAAACATTTGAAAATAAAACTAGAAGTGGTTTTGTGGTAAAGACTAGAGAAGAATTTAAATAGGGTTTTGGAAATGTTATTAAAAGAAAGAATAAATTTGGCGAGATATGATCTCAAGGGTATATGATTACTACATTATGTAGCAATCATTCACACACTTGGTTTTGTGGAGATCAAACTTGGATTTACAAGGAAAACAAGAGGTAAAAGAGGAAGAAGTGATCTAGTGCTGAAATAGTGGATAGGGTAGAAGATCAAGTGAAAATAAGAATTGTGGGGGTAGATGGGGACATGCAAGACGTGGAAGTTGTAGAGGGTGTTGCATAGATGAGATCCATGCATTGAGATAGGTTTCCAATAACAGTGGGTGCTTAGAGATCAACTGCCAAAGTTTGAACATTTTAAGCACTGCCAAAACATCTTATTGACTTGGCTTCAAAATCTTCAAGGATAAGTGGGTATAAGAGAGATTTGGTTCAAGGCAAGGACAGGGTTGGGAAGTGCTCATGAAAAGGTAGGTCTAGGACCAAGTGCATTGCCTTAGATGGCAAGAGATAGCTTAATCCAGGGGCTCCAAGATGGAACCAGGAAATAGATTTAGGACTTAGTCAAAATTGTGAGTCTTAGGGTTTTTTTTTTTTACTAGGGTAAGAGAGAAGGATGTACTAAGGGGTAGATGATCCCAAGTTTTGAAATCAAGGATGACTTTACCACTAGAGGTTTTATTCTTTGAGGTAGTTCAAGACAAAACTCAACAAGCAAAACAAGACAATACATCTACCAACGGATCAAATCAATTCATCGTATCAAACATATCAAGGCAATTCATCTAGTTAGTCTTAAGAAAAAGTTTTTGTTCCCCCTGATTTTTGCAATAAGGACAACTAATCAAGTTTGCAAAAGTTGGGGTGTTACAGATCTTCCACCCTTAAAATAATCTCGTCCCGAGATTACTGAGCATAGAACTAGAGGGGTTGTAAAGTTTAGCTAAAGTTAGACTCCATTTTTCTGTAGACGTGCCGTTGTCGAGAGGGTTGCAACTTCAGCTTCTGAGAGACATGGTAACCTTTGGCCGAGGGCACTCTTCGTGAAGAGGTTGACTACTCCATGCATGTGTTGGATCTGTAGCTTCTTTACGATCCTAGCGAAGGTTCAAGACTGTGGGAGGGTTAGTGCACCCAATGGTGCTTGAGCGGGGTTGAAAACTTTTTAGAGTTAGTTTAAATTTAGTGGAAGACGAAGTCTTCCACCCTTAAGATTTTTCATCGGGCATTTGGAAAAACTTAGAGCTTCTGCCTTGTGGTTCTGTCTGGAGCTTCTGAAGAAGTCATCGATCTTCCGCATTTGGTTGAAGAATCTTCAGGGGCGACGTGCAGACCACAACTTCAAGAGGCACTTACGGTGTTAACTAAACCGTTTGGGACATGCGGTGAGTTAGTAAGTTGACGAAACGCCTGGTTGGTATCTATTTGAAGCACCAATAGAGGTCGTCGAAGACAATCTTCAGCTTGAGGGTCGATGCTGACTTCTACCAGCTAAGAAGTTAACGGGTAACTACGCCTAAACTCTTGAGTCTTGAAGTATCTTCAGGAGCTTCACTTGATGAGGGCACGATGAACCATGTGTTGTAGCTTGACTTTGACGCTATTGTTCAGCTTGTTAGACGGTGTGTTAGAGGGCGGTTTCAAGAAGTTATCCTTGAGGTTAGCGCGATTAAGCCCTAAGGTTAGACCAAGTTAGTATGTCTTCTCGCAGAGGTGCGATCACTCTTGAAGGTAGAGGCTTCTGCTTTGTTGGCGTAGTAGAGATGCTCCGGCTGATCTTGAAGGAAGTTAGCGTAGATAGGGGTCCGGGTTAGGTTTTTCCGATGGTTGAAAAACAACTGCTAACGGGGTTAGAGTTAGAGCCTTCCGTTAACCTATCCATCTAACTAGCAGTTAGCAAAACATCGGCGAGGTAGGTGAGGGTGAAAACATCCTAGGGAGGCTTCCTACGCTGGTTTGTCACACCAAGAGTGTTTTTCGGACCTAAAGACCAAGACAATCAAACACACAACAGACAAATAAAAACACTCAAGACAACACACTTAGGGAACTACAAGCAATCATCAAACCAGACATGGTAACACAAGTACTCATGGATGCCTAATACGCGGGGGTAGCTCAATCAAAGCGATTGAGTTTGTCCTATCCATCCTATAGGTCTGGGGCTGGTCACAGATGCTGTCGTCTTCATCTGGTTGACATCGACTTGAATAAGGATCCTTGTAGCAGTTGGTGGCAAAGCAGGGCTGGTGTTGAGTTGTCGATGTTGAAACAGAGGCTAAAACTGTGCATAACTTTTAGTCTCGACATCCCGGAAACATGAGGTCTTCAGAGGGGTAGTTGTTGAGGTACTCCCAGAGTCGTCACTTCTGGAGACTGGCCTAAAAATTACTAGTCAAGAACTGAGAACTTGATTCCTGACGACTGCAAAAAGTGCGGGTCCAAAGAGGAACAAGGTCAGCTCCACGACAGGACTTTGGTGACAACCAAAGACATGGTCTAATTATTTCTTTATGTGTACACTAAGTCAGCCTCCAATCTTCAATAGCTGTTGTTGGAGATACATGAGTCTTCCTAAAAGGTTGATCCATCTTCGACTTCGAGTCTCCGGGTCTGAGTCGGGAACATCGTCCAATATGTAGGTTTGAAGTGGATGAGACAACAGAGTAATAATTTTTCAAACATCTTTATAAAGCGGAGAGATAAGAATTTGGAAATTTGAAGAAATAAGAGGAGTAGAAGCTACGCTTCCGACTAAAGAAAGAATTTGCTTTCGTAAATAGTTTTTTCCAAAGTACTCGTTTCCTAACTAACGTCCATGCTAACTAAGGTCTCCTACAGTCAGGATAGCTCTGATACCAGCTCTGTGGGGACCCCGGACTAGCTGTCCGAAATTCCCTGTTATGTATACAGTTCACGATCCCATGATCAGTGCGCCGTGAACACATAACCGAACTGATATCAAATTACACCATCCATTACAAAGCGAAATAAGAAAATTACAACATGGTCACATGACCAATACTTACATAATAGCCTCGAAGGGCCTAACTAAACATCAGAGTAGCATCATCACTTCAGCAACGCAGTACCCAAGTCATCTGCCATAACCCTACGAGCAAGCGGGCGGGAAGACGTTCCTAGCTCGCATAGACGTCGTCAACTCCTTCTTCATCTGTCGAAGTCCTCCGGGTCTGGCCAAGTAAATAGCCGGGGACAAAGCCGTGAGTACATTTGAATTGTACTCGCAAACCATCAAGAGGGTGATAACAATTCTAACTAAAGAAGACAAGAGAGGAAGAATAGTTTCTCCGGTGGATATAACATGTGAAAGAGAATCGGTTTCTCTTGTGGATATAGCATGTGAAAGAGAATCAATTTCTCTTGTGGATATAGCATCCCACATCACGGTTGAAGGGGACACTAAGAGGGTTCTATGACATCTCTATATCTTTGTTGAAGAAGATACTTCAAAAGAGTTCCACAACATAAAACACTAGGATGGGGTAACCCAATTTTATTTATCCTTCCCGACCATCTCCATATGGTCGACACATCCTTTCCCGTACCCTTCCGGTACTTCAAACAAGTTCTTTCCTTTCCTTTGTCAAACAATTTTGTAAAAACAAAGCTCATCAGGCTAAGCAACAGCCATTCCAACCGTCCATGACCGCGGACGCGGCTATTCGAATAGATTTTACTCTGCGAGTTTGCACACTTTCCCCACCTCTATCCAGGATACCTATCGTGTGGGCATCATCCCCGCATAACAACATATGCCACGACGGATACCCGAACATAGCCTTTCGCCCATTCGACTTAGCAAGAGGTCCTACCCTATGGAGTATGTACCTCCCGGCACCGTGGCAGCTCACCTCCCTTTGAGCGTGGCTCCACCGCCAAGCCGGGAGACCCATAGTGTCTTCCGGATGGGTCAGCCCGAAGGCCTCCCGTTATACTATTGTCCCAACCATGACAACCCGGACTCGGGAGTAACCGTACCCTTGTATAGTTGTGCGGTGCCTCATGCTAAGAAGAACAAACGTCAAGCTAAGCTCCGTGCCCACGTTGGAGTAGGCTGTGGTTGCGCGGGTTAATTGTCACGGGTGAATACTTAGGCGCCAAAGTTTTCATAAACAAGATTCTCTTTCCAACCATCTTTGCCAAGATCCTTTTCTTTCATAAACACACACTTAGGTAAGTCCAACTTACCCAAGGTTTTCCAAAAATTCTTTTTAACAAGGTATTTTTCCAAGGGGTTCCCGACCTATGGTTTCATGTAAGAACTAAGAGGCAACGGTGGCATGATGCCAACCATCATACCACTAAGGAGGTGATAAATGAGGTGTCAAGGGGATCATACATACTTAGGATAAGCATGCATAGGGACAACATAAGTAGTATGATTAAACAAGGGTCATGATGTTAATCATCATGCCACTAAGAAGGTGCTAATATAGGTGGTCAAGGGGGCATACATGCTTAGGGTAAGCATGCATGTTGTCAACATAAGAGGGAAAATACTTTCAGATTTATGGTGTTAACCAACCAACACTAATAGAAGTGAGGGTGGTCAACGATATTTGACATACCTAAGGTAGGTAGGCATACTCATCTCAAAATGAGAGTACACCAAGATCATGATGTTGTTACTACTACACTCACAAGGGGTGTAGGAGTGAATCGACAAGAAGTGTCACATGCTTAAGGTAAGCATGTAACTCAACAAGGTAGGATGGCATAGCCATGATCAACAAGTATACCAACAATTACTAAGATGATCATGAAGTATGACCAAGAGGATCATCATGCTTAAGACAAAGCATGCATCGACAAGATAAAGAGACTAACACACACAAGATCAAGAGACAAGAGTAATAATAAAGTGACAACAATATGAGAAACGTCAATCAGAGATCAAGAGATGGCTTGCCTTGGTTGGCTTGTCCCTGATCCTCTTCAATAACCTTCTCCAAAATCCTCCCCTTCAACTTCACCCTCGTTCGTATCTATCGTCGCAAAAGTAAATAACACATACATTCAACACATAGTTCAAGAATCAAGGGTCAAGTAAGAAAAAGTCAAAATATGCAGGGGAGTGGTTTGGTAATAACAAAACATAGGTTGGTTATTTTTAAAACAAAGTGGTGGCAAAGGTTTTGAATAGTTCAAATAGATTTTTAATTCTAACATTGCATGTGACACACATACACTCACCAACAGAGTTAAAATTTCATGAACAGAGACTAATGATATTTTTCCTAGATGTACAGTAACAAAACAAGATTAACACAATTGGATTCATCCAAAAGTATTAAACCTATGAATTTATAAATTTGAAATACTAATCAGAATACAGTGATCATGTTTAATTTATTAAAAATCGTTCAAAAATCCTAAAAATATGGGGTCAGTGGCATTGGATAGATATTAAAATTTATGATCTAATGCAGTTGGTTTCACTTGATTTGGGTTAGTATATCTCGAGTTATTAACAGAAGAGTGTCACTGGTTTTACAGCAATTTCCAGCATTTTCAGAAATTCAAAAGGTTGAATCGGGCGGGAATCACTGGGCCATGCGGGAGTGGTTGTTGGGCCGGCCCAGGAGAGAATCCCAGGTGGCTAGAGGAAATAAAAGAAAGAGAAAAGAAAGGGGAGAGGGGGCCCCGGGTGGGCCAAGCTGCATGGCCAACGTGGCCAGCGGCCCATGCATGCACGCTTGGGTTCGTCTCCCTCGCGACGCACGCAGGCACGCGCGGCGGACGGGAAGAGAAGGGCGAGCGGCCAGGGGCGTACCGGCGGGATGCGGCGGCCGCCGGCGACGACTGGGCGGGGTACCGGCGAGGTGGGGCGGACCGGGGACGGCTCGGGGGCGTTTTCCTCGGCCGCAGCTGCTCCTCCCGGCGTTCTTCTCCGCAGGTCCGCCCGGGCTATGGTGGCGGCGCTGGTCTCCGGCGACCTGGGCGGCGAAAAATGGAGCGTTAGGACGGTAAAAGGATGGATAGAAGGATGGTGCAGAGGGGGAGAGGCGAGTGTGACGGGAGCGTCCGCAGTCTTGCCCGCCACCGGCTCAGCAGCCACGGAGGTGGTGCTCCTCCGGCAAGCACGCGGCCAGAGCAGCGCTGCAGCATTCACGGGAGAGAACTGGGGATGTGAGAGGGTGGAGTGGAGGTTGCTGTGCGGGAGAGAAGAGTGGTGTCGGGCAAGGAGTAGCAAGGGGCGGAGAGGTGGCTTTTAAAGGCCGAGCACGGTGTACGGTGGGCGCGGTGCACCTGATCGAGAGCGTGTGAGGTTGCATGCGATCGAGCAGCTGGATGGGGGCATGATGCAGAGTATCCAGAGGCGGTTCTAGTGCCGCAGAGAACGAGAAGAAAAGTGCGCCATGTCTCCCAAACCGAGGTGGCGATTGCGCGGGCAGCGAGATGTTTGATGTGTCGTGCTCAGTCGTGGGTGAAGAAGGGTGTCTCAATGTGGTTGCTTCGTGGTCCTGGTACTATGCCATTGTCTGCTACGGTTAGGGGTGGCCAAAGGAGGTCTACAGATCTGGGAACGCGCGACCGAGATCAGGACGGGTGATCACGTTTTTGGCGGGCACGGGCTAGATGCTGCGGAGCTGGGCTCTCCTCGGGACCTTGCCTGTTGGGTAGAGGGACGCCAGGGCATCATAATGGCGCAACCTCGGGGCCCGGGGTGATAGCTTCCGTGCGGACCAAGATGGAGGTGACCACCAGGTTGGCAAGCTCGGGTGGGATGATGGAGAGCCTTGGGGCACGGGGGAAATATACGAGAGGACTCCAGGAATCAATATAGAGGTGCTAGACATGGTTAGAGTGGAAGGGTGCAGGTCTAGGGGTTTTTGGTCAACACCTATGCCATTCATGGCATTGGGAAGGAGGAGAAGAGCAATGATGGTGGAGGGGTATAGGGCTCATCTAGGGTTGCAGGTTGGAGGGGTAGGGATGCAGATGTGTGGCTTCCCAAGGTGGAGTGGGATAGGAAAGAGAGGGGGAGAGATTTTCTCCTCATATGTCATGCATGGCATGACTTGCACCTAAGCATGCAAAAAGATTTCACGAGAAGGGGCATGGGATCAATGCATGATTAGCCACATTCAGGTGCACGATGGAGTGGTCAAAGAAGTGATTGGAAGGTGATCCAAAGTGTAGGTAGGGAGATGGAGGCGGTAATGTATAATATTGCCATGTTGATCATGGTGATGGCATTTGATTACACTCCATATTTGGCTAGGTTAGGAGGGTGAGAGGTAGATCATAGATGTGAAGATGAAGTGGTGAAGATAATATCAAAAAGAGATGAAGATTTACATGGCAATGGCAATGCCAATGCATGGCATGGCCGGCCATTTTCTTGAGCAAACCAAGATGGACAAGCAAGAAGCCCAAGTGACTTTGTAGATCAGCAAAGAATTTGGTTTAGGTGATGGTTAGCTCAAGAATTAAAGAGAAGAGTGATTAGAGGAAGTTGGGGTGGAGGTTAAACTATTTGGAGGATCAAATAAGCAAATAAATGAACTAGGGTTTTGTTTTTGAAAAGTTGAACTTGACCAAGTAGGTTTTTAGTTTGGAATGGCCCCAAATACCATTTCACATATTGGATAGTTTTCTCAAAAATTTGAAAGAGCAACAACATGCAAGAGTTTGCATAAGTACCATAAATATGCATTAAAAAGAATAAAATAAAAACTTTTATTGAAGGTACTTTTGGGTTGAAAGAAATGAGGTGATAAAATACTATCTACAATCCCCCTTGTTATTTGAAGAAAACATTTGAAAATAAAACTAGAAGTGGTTTTGTGGTAAAGACTAGAGAAGAATTTAAATAGGGTTTTGGAAATGTTATTAAAAGAAAGAATAAATTTGGCAGATATGATCTCAAGGGTATATGATTACTACATTATGTAGCAATCATTCACACACTTGGTTTTGTGGAGATCAAACTTGGATTTACAAGGAAAACAAGAGGTAAAAGAGGAAGAAGTGATCTAGTGCTGAAATAGTGGATAGGGTAGAAGATCAAGTGAAAATAAGAATTGTGGGGGTAGATGGGGACATGCAAGACGTGGAAGTTGTAGAGGGTGTTGCATAGATGAGATCCATGCATTGAGATAGGTTTCCAATAACAGTGGGTGCTTAGAGATCAACTGCCAAAGTTTGAACATTTTAAGCCTGCCAAAACATCTTATTGACTTGGCTTCAAAATCTTCAAGGATAAGTGGGTATAAGAGAGATTTGGTTCAAGGCAAGGACAGGGTTGGGAAGTGCTCATGAAAAGGTAGGTCTAGGACCAAGTGCATTGCCTTAGATGGCAAGAGATAGCTTAATCCAGGGGCTCCAAGATGGAACCAGGAAATAGATTTAGGACTTAGTCAAAATTGTGAGTCTTAGGGTTTTTTTTTTACTAGGGTAAGAGAGAAGGATGTACTAAGGGGTAGATGATCCCAAGTTTTGAAATCAAGGATGACTTTACCACTAGAGGTTTTATTCTTTGAGGTAGTTCAAGACAAAACTCAACAAGCAAAACAAGACAATACATCTACCAACGGATCAAATCAATTCATCGTATCAAACATATCAAGGCAATTCATCTAGTTAGTCTTAAGAAAAAGTTTTTGTTCCCCCTGATTTTTGCAATAAGGACAACTAATCAAGTTTGCAAAAGTTGGGGTGTTACACCCGGCTGCCACCGGCTGGTAGGACAAAAGATGTTGTGCAGGTTTCTCATTGCGAGCACGTACGACTATAATTGGAACACATGCCTATTGATTGCTTTGTACTTAGACACCGTTTTATTATTATCTGCAAATGCCCCGCTTGATTGTTACATGAGTTTCTCTCATCCATGCAACGCCCGTTATCCGTCCCCGTGCCTACATTATTTTAATCCTGCTGTTTACTATAATCACTACTGCTTGTCTCTCGTTACTCTGCTGCTGTTATTTCACTACGCTCATTGCTATAAAACTGACACTACTCGATAAACTCTTGCGAGCAAGTCTGTTTCCAGTGCAGCTGAATTGACAACTCCGCTGTTAAGGCTTTCAAGTATTCTTTGTCTCCCCTTGTGTCGAATCAATAAATTGGGTTTTACTACCCGCGAAGACTCGCTGCGATCCCCTATACTTGTGGGTTATCAAGACCGTTTTACGGCGCCGTTGCCGGGGAGCATAGCTTTATTTGGAAGTTCACTTGGATTGATATTGTTCGCTGCAAATTCTCCATCATGGGTAAAACTCGCGATCCTAAAGTCGCCATATTACCATCCACTACAAGAAAAGGTACAACTCTGAGTACCTCTGCTGCTCTTGATTCACCATCTGTGATTGATAAACTTGTTTCACCGCCACAAGCTTCACTTGCTGGTACTTCTGCTGAATCTGAAAACTCTTATGATATTGATAATGTCTCTGCTGTGCTTGATGATAGTGGTTCATTGGGATCCTTTCTAGATGCTACAATTGCTAGGTCTAGACAAATTGAAAATACTGAAACTCCTGATGCTACTACACCTGTTAATTCACCTGAACTTGATTATTCTAGTGATGATCCTGATGAAGATTATGTGGAGCTTAATGATGATTTAATTAATAGATGCAATGCTACTGCTGATGCAAGTAAAATTAAAAAGTTTCTCACACAATATACTGTTAGACATAAGTTATCTCCCGATCCTAAATTTGCCACATCTCCTATATGCATTAAGGATAAAGATTATGATTTTTCTCTTGATCTATCTCATATAGCTACTGTAGAGAAAGCACCCTTTTGTGGTACTGAAAAAGAAAGTGCTGTAGAACACATGATTGAACTTTCTTCTATGAGTAGTTTGTTTTCTGATGATATCAAGATGCGTACTTATTTTGTCGCTAAATTTTTTCCTTTCTCATTAAAGGATGATGCTAAAAATTGGTATAATAATTTGCCTCCTGGTTCTATTAAAAGTCCAACTGATTTGCGTGATGTTTTCTTTCGAAAATACTTTCCTGCTAGTGCTCAACATGTTGCTTTACGGAAAATTTATAGATTTGACCGGGGAGATGAAGAGAAATTGCCCGAGGCTTGGGCAAGATTTTGTTCTCTTATCGAGCTCGACCTGGACATGATTTAGAAAAGAATGATCTACTTGATATATTTTATAGTGGACTAACCATTGAGTCTAGGGCATACCTGGATAGTTGTGCTTGGTTGTGTTTTCGGGAAAAGAACTCCGGATGAGGCTGAAGAATTATTGGCTAAAATAGGCCGGAATCATGATGATTGGACTACACCTGAACCAACTCCAACGCCAATATTGAAGAAGAGGGGTTTAATTAAATTGAATGATGAAGATATGAGGGAAGCCAAGAAGTCTCTCAAGGAGAAAGGTATTAAATCTGAAGATGTGAAGAATCTACCTCCCATAGAAGATATATGTGAGATAATTCCCCCTTCATCCATGATTGAGGTAAACTCCCTTCAGCGCTTTACTAGAGAAGATATTCCGTATTCAAAACCTCCTGCGCAATGCTTAGATGAGTTTGATAATTATATTGTTAAGCAAGAAAATTTTAATATGAGAATAGAGAATCATCTAATGGAAAATTCTCAAGCTATTAGCAATTTGCATGATATTGTGGAGAGAACCTCCAATGATGTTAAGATGCTTGTTAAACATTTTCAAATGGTTCAAACTCAAATTGATCAACTCACTAAAGTGCAAAATGACTTATTACAAAATAATTCTAAAAAGAAACATGCTTATGAAGTAACAACTAGAGGTGGTGTCTCTACCCGGAATCCTCTATATCTTGAAGGGCATCCCAAAAGAATTGAACAAGATTCTCAACGCATTGAACCTAGTGCTCCTTCTAAGAAAAAGAAGAAGAAACATAAAAATGTTGTAGAATCCTCTGAACCTGTTAATGATCCTAATAGTATTTCTATTTCCGATGCTGAAACTGAAAGTGGTAATGAACATGATAATAATAATGGTAATGATAAGAATGATGTTTACGATAAAGAAGAAGTTGAAGATGAACCTGAAAAGCAAGATAAAAATAAAAAAGTATACTAAAGAAGATTTTATTGCTAAGAAACATGGTAATGAAAGGGAACCTTGGGTGCAAAAGCAAATGACTTTTCCTGCTAAGAAACTAAAATCAAAGGAAGAAGAACACTATAATAAATTTTGTGATTGGATGAAACCTTTATTCCTGCAAATCCCTTTGACTGATGCTATTAAATTGCCTCCTTATTCAAAGTATATGAAAGATATTGTTACTAACAAAAGGAAAATCCCCAATGAGGAAATTTCCACTATGCTTGGTAATTACTCTTTCAATGGCAAAGTTCCAAAGAAGTTGGGCGACCCAGGTATACCTACTATTCCTTGTTCTATTAAGAATAATTATGTTAAAACTGCTCTATGTGACTTGGGAGCCGGTGTTAGTGTTATGCCTTTTTCTCTTTATAAGAGACTTTACTTAGATAAGTTGATACCTACTGATATATCTTTGCAAATGGCTGATAAATCTACTGCTATTCCTGTTGGTATATGTGAGGATGTTCCTGTTCAAGTTACTAATAACTGCTTGATATTAACTGATTTTGTTGTGTTGGAAATGTCTGAAGATGATAATATGTCTATTATTCTTGGGAGACCTTTTCTTAACACCGCAGGGGCTGTTATTGATTGCAATAAAGGAAAGGTTACTTTCAATGTTGATGATAGGGAGCACACCGTCTATTTCCCCAAGAGGATTGAAAAAGCATGTGGAGTTAATACTATTTCTAATGTGAGAACTATCAAAGTTGGAACTATCGATTGTCCAATATATGAGCCTAAAGAAGAATATCAAACTCTTGTGATTGGATCCATATCAATACAATTCAAGGTAACATGATTGATTTGAGGTTTATTTCTTCATATGCTATGTAAAATTTATTTGGTGGCAAGACTTGATCAACCTTGTTAACAAATACTTTTTATATGCATAGAGGAGGTAAACAACATTTCTTTCTTCCTCCACTTGTTCTACTTGTTGTAGCACTTTTGTTTTGCAAAGTTCTTTAGTTAATTGGAGATTTCAAAAGTTTTCCTGCCCAGTAATAATAAATTTAATACCCAGAAATGTGCATTTTTCAAAGTTTTCAAAAATTCACAAAAATTATACCGTTGGTCCTATTTTTCGACGAGGCACCTGGGAGCACCTGGGAATGACCTGTGGGGCACCCCAGGGTGGCACCCCACAGTCGGCGCGGCCGGCAAGGGGGCACGCCACCCTGGTGTGTGGGCCCCCTTTACCCCACTTTAGCATCTCTTCCTCCCACACTCTTCTCTCTCCCGAAAAAATCGACACCAGCTTCCTCTCACTCGTGTTTTTGCTCAAGAACTCCAGATTTCTCGATCTCTTTGCTCAGCCCAGATTTTTTTTCTGAAATTTGGCACATTTGCTCTTCGGTATGTGACTCCTCCAACCCTCCAAGTAGAATTTTGTTTAGTGGAGTATATCTTGCATATTTTGCTGCTGTAGGTAACATGTTTAGTGAGCTTGCATGCTTGTTCTAAGTGGTAGAAACTAGTTTTGATGCATGATTAGTACTCTAGCAAGTTCCTATGGTAGTTTCCCTCAATTATATGTCACCAAATCAAATTTTATATTGTTTGTTGAAAAATTTCAGAAAAGGGGGATGGACAACTTTAACTTTGGAGAAGTGTTCCAAGGAGAGACAACAAGCACGGGGAGGCCCTCGAGGTCATCCACCCGATTCAGGCCATCCTACAATGAGGACCTCATCGCACCAAGCTTCGCATCCGAGGAGGACAATGGAGTCCCCAATGCTGCATCCTTTCCATGCTATGAGTTTTTGAGAAATGCAGGGTTGTTGGATGATTTCTTGACCCTCGTCGGTAAGGCGGGTTTAACCACCTATGTGGCAGATGAGAGTGAGCAATACTACACGCTCACTAAAATCTTTGTGGAGAGCTTCAAGTTCAACAATAAGCATTTTCGCCCGACCGTAGACTTTAAGATCTATGGTAAGCCTATTACTATGAAGTTGGAATTTTTTTGTGCTGCATTGGGTATTACCCCTGTAGGTACAGCAAGGAAGATTGAAGACAACCCCAAGAAATTGCTGGAGCTATATCGAGAGATCACCAACGATGATTGTCGCACCATTCAGCGTGGCAAGATAAGAAACATTCAACTCCCCGCCATTAAGTATTTTGCTTACTATATCGGTACTAGCATTCTTGGTAGGGAGAACACTAGCAACATATCTAGCTATCACCTTGGCTTAATTGCTGCACTCACTGGGGATACGCCTTATCATCTTGGTGCTCTTGTTGCTCGCCGCTTGTCTAATAAGGGGCCTATATTTGGAGGAATTATTGCTTCGCGCGTTTTAGCATATTTAGAGCTTCCTCTTGACCCTAATGATGTGAGAATAACTCCTATGAGGCTTGATATTGCTGCTATGAAGAGTCATCAATTTGTTACAGCTGACTCTAAGTTAGATAATATTGTTTATAGAGTGTTGTTTGCTGACGGGGAAGAGAGGGAAGTCCCTTTGCCCCAACCAGATTTGTTCAGTATCAACAGGAAACCATGGTCGCGCTCTGAGGAGGAGGTGGATGAGAAGCTGAAGATACACAACTTCCACCAGCAGCATGACTCCGAGGACGCCGAGCCCTCCTACGACTACACCGTCACGTATCCGGGTGCTTCCTCTAGCACATACCCGGAATATGATCCATCTTCGTACTACGAAGGTGCTTCTTCATGGGCACCATGGGGTTGATCTCCACTTAGGCCAAAAGCCTAAGCTTGGGGGGAGGTATACCGGCATCACTCATTCTTTGCATATTATGGTTGCTGGATACTTGTACATACTTGTTTAGTTTCTTTGAGTGGTTTTCTAATGAGAGGGAGATGATATTTGGGGAAGTGCTGCCTGAAAACAGATTCTGGACTGTTACCAAAAAATTCGTGCGCACAGCCAGAACGTTATTTTGAGCTTCCAATTTTTGTGCATGTTCCCCAGGTTGTTATCTAACTTTCATTAGTTGAACACTTTTCGAGCTGAGCCACGGAAGATTTTTGTAAAAATCGATTTCTGTACTGCTGTCAAGTTTTGGCAGATTTCTGCCATCTTGCTTTTCTGTGTTTCTTTTAGTTTTCATTTTCTTGTTCTTGCTTTGTTTCCTGCCTAAAACACAAAAAGACCAAAAATATTTCTGTTGTTTCTCTTCACCATTTGTTTATCTTGGTTTCTTGCATTTGTTTCGCTTTATTTGCTATTGCTAGTTTGCTATAAGAAAACCCAAAAAGATTTTGCTTTGTTTGCTTGTTTCCTTTTGTTCTTGTTCTCAAATTCGAAAACACCAAAAATATTTGCTGTTCTTCTTTGGTTTGTAAAGTTCATTATGAGTTAAATGGTCTTCGGTGGCTGGAGCGTGGTTTTCATTTCATATTATCCAAGCTACTATTCCTAGAAAGCTAGAGGATGGTTGGGAGCCCATCATTAAAATGAGAGTCAAAGATTTTGATTGTAATGCTTTATGTGATCTTGGTGCAAGTATTTCTGTTATGCCTAAAAAAGTCTATGATATGCTTGACTTGCCACCATTGAAAAATTGTTATTTGAATGTTAATCTCGCTGATAATGCGAAAAAGAAACCTTTGGGGAAAGTTGATAATGTTCATATTATGGTTAACAATAACCTTGTCCCCGTTGATTTTGTTGTCTTGGATATTGAATGCAATGCATCTTGCCCCATTATATTGGGAAGACCTTTTCTTCGAACCGTTGGTGCTACTATTGATATGAAGGAAGGTAATATTAAATATCAATTTCCTCTCAAGAAAGGTATGGAACACTTCCCTAGAAAGAGAATGAAGGTACCTTATGATTCTATCATTAGAACAAATTATGATGTTGATGCTTCATCTTTCGATGTTACTTGAGTTACACTTTCTGCGCCTAGCTGAAAGGCGTTAAAGAAAAGCGCTTATGGGAGACAACCCATGTTTTTACTACAGTATTTTTGTTTTATATTTGTGTCTTGGAAGTTGTTTACTACTGTAGCAACCTCTCCTTATCTTAGTTTTATGTTTTGTTGTGCCAAGTAAAGTCTTTGATAGAAAAGTAAGTACTAGATTTGGATTACTGCGCAGTTTCAGAATTCTTTGCTGTCACGAATCTGGGTCTATCTCCCTGTAGGTAGCTCAGAAAATTACGCCAATTTACGAGCATGATCCTCAGATATGTACGCAACTTTCATTCAATTTGAGCATTTTCGTTTGAGCAAGTCTGGTGGCCTAATAAAATCCATCTTTACGGACTGTTCTGTTTTGACAGATTCTGTCTTTTATTTCGCATTGCCTCTTTTGCTATGTTGGATGAATTTCTTTGATCCACTAATGTCCAGTAGCTTTATGCAATGTCCAGAAGTGTTAAGAATGATTGTGTCACCTCTGAACATGTGAATTTTTATTATGCACTAACCCTCTAATGAGTTGTTTCGAGTTTGGTGTGGAGGAAGTTTTCAAGGATCAAGAGAGGAGTATGATGCAATATGATCAAGGAGAGTGAAAGCTCTAAGCTTGGGGATGCCCCGGTGGTTCACCCCTGCATATATTAAGAAGACTCAAGCGTCTAAGCTTGGGGATGCCCAAGGCATCCCCTTCTTCATCGACAACATTATCAGGTTCCTCCCCTGAAACTATATTTTTATTCGGCCACATCTTATGTACTTTGCTTGGAGCGTCGGTTTGTTTTTGTTTTTTTTTTGTTTGAATAAAATGGATCCTAGCATTCACTTTATGGGAGAGAGACACGCTCCGTTGTTGCATATGGACAAATATGTCCTTAGGCTCTACTCATAGTATTCATGGCGAAGTTCTTCTTCGTTAAATTGTTATATGGTTGGAATTGGAAAATGATACATGTAGTAACTCTAAAATGTCTTGGATAATTTGATACTTGGAAATTGTTGTGCTCATGTTTAAGCTCTTGCATCATATACTTTGCACCCATTAATGAAGAAATACTTAGAGCTTGCTAATTTGGTTTGCATATTTGGTTTCTCTAGAGTCTAGATAACATCTAGTATTGAGTTTTGAACAACAAGGAAGACGGTATGGAGTCTTATAATGTTTACCATATGTCTTTTATGTGAGTTTTGCTGTACCGTTCATCCTTGTGTTTGTTTCAAATAACCTTGCTAGCCTAAACCTTGTATCGAGAGGGAATACTTCTCATGCATCCAAAATCCTTGAGCCAACCACTATGCCATTTGTGTCCACCATACCTACCTACTACATGGTATTTATCCGCCATTCCAAAGTAAATTGCTTGAGTGCTACCTTTAAAACTCCATCATTCACCTTTGCAATATATAGCTCATGGGACAAATAGCTTAAAAACTATTGTAGTATTGAATATGTACTTATGCACTTTATCTCTTATTAAGTTGCTTGTTGAGCGATAACCATGTTTCAGGGACGCCATCAACTATTCTTTGTTGGATATCATGTGAGTTGCTATGCATGTCCGTCTTGTCTGAAGCAAGAGAGATCTACCACCTTCATGGTTGGAGCATGCATATTGTTAGAGAAGAACTGGGCCGCTAACTAAAGCCATGATTCATGGTGGAAGTTTCAGTTTGGACATGTATCCTCAATCTCATATGAGAATAATAATTGTTGCCACATGCTTATGCATTAAAGAGGAGTCCATTATCTGTTGTCCATGTTGTCCCGGTATGGATGTCTAAGTTGAGAATAATCAAAAGCGAGAAATCCAAAATGCGAGCTTTCTCCTTAGACCTTTGTACGGGCGGCATGGAGGTACCCCATTGTGACACTTGGTCAAAACATGTGCATTGCAAAGATCCGGTAGTCCAAGTTAATTAGGACAAGGTGCGGGCACTATTAGTATACTATGCATGAGACTTGCAACTTGTAAGATATAACTTTCATAACTCATATGCTTTATTACTACCGTTGACAAAATTGTTTCATGTTTTCAAAATAAAAGCTCTAGCACAAATATAGCAATCGATGCTTTCCTCTTTGAAGGACCATTCTCTTTACTTTTATGTTGAGTCGGTTCACCTATCTCTCTCCACCTCAAGAAGCAAACACTTGTGTGAACCGTGCATTGATTCCTACATACTTGCATATTGTACTTGTTATATTACTCTATGTTGACTATTATCCATGAGATATACATGTTACAAGTTGAAAGCAACCGCTGAAACTTAATCTTCCTTTGTGTTGCTTCAATGCCTTTACTTTGATTTATTGCTTTATGAGTTAACTCTTATGCAAGACTTATTAATACTTGTCTTGAAGTACTATTCATGAAAAGTCTTTGCTATATGATTCACCTGTTTACTCATGTCATCACCATTGTTATGATCGCTGCATTCACTACATATGTTTACAAATAGTATGATCAAAGTTATGATGGCATATCACTTCAGAAATTATCTTTGTTATCGTTTTACCTGCTCGGGACGAGCAGAACTAAGCTTGGGGATGCTTGATACGTCTCCGACGTATCGATAATTTCTTATGTTCTATGCCATATTATTGATGATACCTACATGTTTTATGCACACTTTATGTCATATTCGTGCATTTTACGGAACTAACCTATTAACAAGATGCCGAAGTGCCAGTTCCTGTTTTCTGCTGTTTTTGGCTTCAGAAATCCTAGCAACGAAATATTCTCGGAATTGGACGAAACGAAGACCCCGGGCCCTATTTTTCCACGGAGCTTCCAGAAGACCGAAGAACACACGAAGTGGGGCCACGAGGTGGCCAAGCTATAGGGCGGCGCGGCCCAAGCCCTGGCCGCGCCGACCTATAGCGTGGGCCCCTCGTGACGCCCCTTGACCTGCCCTTCCGCCTACTTAAAGCCTCCGTCGCGAAACCCCCGATGCGAAAAACCACGATACGGAAAACCTTGCCGAGACGCCGTCGCCGCCGATCCCATCTCGGGGGATTACGGAGATCTCCTCCGGCACCCTTCCGGAGAGGGGATTCATCTCCCGGAGGACTCTACACCGCCATGGTCGCCTCCGGAGTGATGAGTGAGTAGTTCACCCCTGGACTATGGGTCCATAGCGGTAGCTAGATGGTTGTCTTCTCCTCATTGTGCTTCATTGTTGGATCTTGTGAGCTGCCTAACATGATCAAGATCATCTATCCGTAATTCTATATGTTGTGTTTGTCGGGATCCGATGGATAGAGAATACCATGTCATGTTAATTATCAAGTTATTATACATGTGTTGTTTATGATCTTGCATGCTCTCCGTTTCTAGTAGAGGCTCCGGCCAAGTTTTTACTTTTAACTCCAAGAGGGAGTACTTATGCTCGATAGTGGGTTCATGCTGCATTGACACACAGGGGAGTGACAGAAACCCCTAAGGTTGTGTTGTGCTTGTTGCCACTAGGGATAAAACATTGGCGCTATGTCCGAGGATGTAGTTGTTGATTACATTACGCACCATACTTAATGCAATTGTCTGTTGTTAGCAACTTAATACTTGGAGGGGTTCGGATGATAACTCTGAAGGTGGACTTTTTAGGCATAGATGCGGTTGGATGGCGGTCTATGTACTTTGTCGTAATGCCCAATTAAATCTCACTATACTTATCATGTCATGTATGTGCATTGTTATGCCCTCTCTATTTGTCAATTGCCCGACTGTAATTTGTTCACCCAACATGCTTTTATCTTATGGGAGAGACACCTCTAGTGAGCTGTGGACCCCGGTCCATTCTTTAATACTTGAAATACAAATCTGTCTGCAATACTTGTTTTTACTTGTTTTCTCTGCAAACAATCATCTTCCACACAATACGGTTAATCCTTTGTTACAGCAAGCCGGTGAGATTGACAACCTCACTTGTTTCGTTGGGGCAAAGTACTTTGGTTGTGTTGTGCGGGTTCCACGTTGGCGCCGGAATCTCCGGTGTTGCGCCGCACTACATCCCGCCGCCATCAACCTTCAACGTGCTTCTTGGCTCCTCCTGGTTCGATAAACCTTGGTTTCTTTCTGAGGGAAAACTTGCTGCTGTGCGCATCATACCTTCCTCTTGGGGTTGCCCAACGAACGTGTGAAATACACGCCATCACTCATGAGGAAGTATGTGGTGTTTAACTTTCAACCTTGTCATTTACTCTTGACGGATTTTCATATGGACTAGTGGCACATCCGCTTATCCAATAATTTTGCAAAAAGAGCTAGCAATGGGGTTCCCAGCCCCGATTAATCAACTTTCACTAATAATTCTCTTCACATGTTTTGCTCTGATTCATCAGTAAGCAACTTAATTTTGCAAATAGACACTCCTCCATGGTATGTGATTGTTGGAAGGCACCCGAGTATTCGGTTAGCCATGGCTTGTGTAAGCAAAGGTTGGGGGGAGTGTCACCCATAATAAAACTAAAATACATGTGTAAACAAAAGAGAAGAGGGACGATCTACCTTGCTGGTAGAGATAACGTCCTTCATGGGAGCCGCTCTTGAAAGTACGGTTGGTGAGGTAGTTGGTGTACCCATTACCATTCGTTGACAACAACAAACACCTCTCAAAATAATTTTACTCCTGTTTCAAAAATGAAAAGCTCTAGCGCATGTTAATCCCGCTTCCCCTCTGCGAAGGGTCAATCTTTTACTTT
>NC_061513.1:209210364-209226586 GCF_022539505.1 Lolium rigidum | reverse complement strand
TGAACTTGATAAATCCTTAGGAGGAATTGATGAAATAATTAGTGTCCTAGGAACTTGTGTTGACCATGATAATCAAATTAATAGGATTGGCGAACTTGAAAAAGCTATGGGAACCTTGGGTTCAACCTTTTCATCTTTACAAGCTTTAGAGAGAAAGCTTATGTGGGAAAGGAGCAAAAGTTTATGTATGTCTCTAAAATGCCTAAACCAAAGAAATATTATTATAGGCCTAAAATTGACAAAGCCCCTAGTACCACTACAAATGGGGGAGCTTATGATATCAATGCTCCATCTCGTGATAATACTTGATATACACTTTCTGCGCCTAGCCGAAAGGCGTTAAAGAAAAGCGCTTATGGGAGACAACCCATGTTTTTACTCCAGTATTTTTGTTTTATATTTGTGTCTTGGAAGTTGTTTACTACTGTAGCAACCTCTCCTTATCTTAGTTTTATGTTTTGTTGTGCCAAGTAAAGTCTTTGATAGAAAAGTAAGTACTAGATTTGGATTATCATGCAGCTTCCAGATTTCTTTGTCGTCACGAATCTGGGTCTATCTCCCTGTAGGTAGCTCAGAAAATTAAGCCAATTTACGAGCATGATCCTCAGATATGTACGCAACTTTCATTCAATTTGAGCATTTTCGTTTGAGCAAGTCTGGTGGCCTAATAAAATCCATCTTTACGGACTGTTCTGTTTTGACAGATTCTGTCTTTTATTTCGCATTGCCTCTTTTGCTATGTTGGATGAATTTCTTTGATCCACTAATGTCCAAGTAGCTTTATGCAATGTCCGAAGTGTTAAGAATGATTGTTTCACCTCTCGAACATGTGAATTTTTATTATGCACTAACCCTCTAATGAGTTGTTTCGAGTTTGGTGTGGAGGAAGTTTTCAAGGATCAAGAGAGGAGTATGATGCAATATGATCAAGAAGAGTGAAAGCTCTAAGCTTGGGGATGCCCCGGTGGTTCACCCCTGCATATTCTAAGAAGACTCAAGCTGTCTAAGCTTGGGGATGCCCAAGGCATCCCCTTCTTCATCGACAACATTATCGGGTTCCTCCCCCGAAACTATATTTTTATTCCGTCACATCTTATGCACTTTGCTTGGAGCGTCGGTTTGTTTTTGTTTTTGTTTTGTTTGAATAAAATGGATCCTAGCATTCACTTTATGGGAGAGAGACACGCTCCGTTGTAGCATATGGACAAATATGTCCTTAGGCTCTACTCATAGTATTCATGGCGAAGTTTCTTCTTCGTTAAATTGTTATATGGTTGGAATTGGAAAATGATACATGTAGTAATTCTAAAATGTCTTGGATAATTTGATACTTGGCAATTGTTGTGCTCATGTTTAAGCTCTTGCATCATATACTTTGCACCCATTAATGAAGAAATACTTAGAGCTTGCTAATTTGGTTTGCATATTTGGTTTCTCTAGAGTCTAGATAACATCTAGTATTGAGTTTTGAACAACAAGGAAGACGGTATGGAGTCTTATAATGTTTACCATATGTCTTTTATGTGAGTTTTGCTGTACCGTTCATCATTGTGTTTGTTTCAAATAACCTTGCTAGCCTAAAACCTTGTATCGAGAGGGAATACTTCTCATGCATCCAAAATACTTGAGCCAACCACTATGCCATTTGTGTCCACCATACCTACCTACTACATGGTATTTATCCGCCATTCCAAAGTAAATTGCTTGAGTGCTACCTTTAAAATTCCATCATTCACCTTTGCAATATATAGCTCATGGGACAAATAGCTTAAAAACTATTGTGGTATTGAATATGTACTTATGCACTTTATCTCTTATTAAGTTGCTTGTTGTGCGATAACCATGTTTCGGGGACGCCATCAACTATTCTTTGTTGGATATCATGTGAGTTGCTATGCATGTCCGTCTTGTCTCGAAGCAAGAGAGATCTACCACCTTCATGGTTGGAGCATGCATATTGTTAGAGAAGAACTTTGGGCCGCTAACTAAAGCCATGATTCATGGTGGAAGTTTCAGTTTGGACATATATCCTCAATCTCATATGAGAATAATAATTGTTGCCACATGCTTATGCATTAAAGAGGAGTCCATTATCTCGTTGTCCATGTTGTCCCGGTATGGATGTCTAAGTTGAGAATAATCAAAAGCGAGAAATCCAAAATGCGAGCTTTCTCCTTAGACCTTTGTACAGAGCGGCATGGAGGTACCCCATTGTGACACTTGGTCAAAACATGTGCATTGCAAAGATCCGGTAGTCCAAGTTAATTAGGACAAGGTGCGGGCACTATTAGTATACTATGCATGAGACTTGCAACTTGTAAGATATAATGTACATAACTCATATGCTTTATTACTACCGTTGACAAAATTGTTTCATGTTTTCAAAATAAAAGCTCTAGCACAAATATAGCAATCGATGCTTTCCTCTTTGAAGGACCATTCTCTTTACTTTTATGTTGAGTCAGTTCACCTATCTCTCTCCACCTCAAGAAGCAAACACTTGTGTGAACTTTGCATTGATTCCTACATACTTGCATATTGTACTTGTTATATTACTCTATGTTGACAATTATCCATGAGATATACATGTTACAAGTTGAAAGCAACCGCTGAAACTTAATCTTCCTTTGTGTTGCTTCAATACCTTTACTTCGATTTATTGCTTTATGAGTTAACTCTTATGCAAGACTTATTAATACTTGTCTTGAAGTACTATTCATGAAAAGTCTTTGCTTTATGATTCACTTGTTTACTCATGTCATTACCATTGTTTTGATCGCTGCATTCACTACATATGTTTACAAATAGTATGATCAAGGTTATGATGGCATATTACTTCAGAAATTATCTTTGTTATCGTTTTACCTGCTCGGGACGAGCAGTAACTAAGCTTGGGGATGCTTGATACGTCTCCGACGTATCGATAATTTCTTATGTTCTATGCCATATTATTGATGATACCTACATGTTTTATGCACACTTTATGTCATATTCGTGCATTTTCCGGAACTAACCTATTAACAAGATGCCGAAGTGCCGGTCCTGTTTTCCGCTGTTTTTGGTTTCAGAAATCCTAGTAACGAAATATTCTCGGAATTGGACGAAACGAAGACCCGAGGGCCTATTTTTTCACGGAGCTTCCGGAAGACCGAAGAACATACGAAGTGGGGCCACGAGGTGGCGACACCACAAGGCGGCGCGGCCTAGGGGGCCCGCGCCGCCCTATGGTGTGGCCCCTCGTCGTGCCCCCGACTCCGCCCTTCCGCCTACTTAAAGCCTCCGTCGCGAAACCCCGATGCGAAAAACCACGATACGAAAAACCCTACCGAGACGCCGCCGCCGCCGATCCCATCTCGGGGGATTCCGGAGATCTCCTCCGGCACCCTGCCGGAGAGGGGATTCATCTCCCGGAGGACTCTACACCGCCATGGTCGCCTCCGGAGTGATGAGTGAGTAGTTCACCCCCGGACTATGGGTCCATAGCAGTAGCTAGATGGTTGTCTTCTCCTCATTGTGCTTCATTGTTGGATCTTGTGAGCTGCCTAACATGATCAAGATCATCTATCCGTAATACTCTATGTTGTGTTTGTCGGGATCCGATGGATAGAGAATACCATGTCATGTTAATTATCAAGTTATTACATATGTGTTGTTTATGATCTTGCATGCTCTCCGTTACTAGTAGAGGCTCGGCCAAGTTTTTACTCTTAACTCCAAGAGGGAGTATTTATGCTCGATAGTGGGTTCATGCCCGCATTGACACCGGGACAGTGGACGTAAAGTTCTAAGGTTGTGTTGTGCTCGTTGCCACTAGGGATAAAACATTGGCGCTATGTCCGAGGATGTAGTTGTTGATTACATTACGCACCATACTTAATGCAATTGTCTCGTTGTTTTGCAACTTAATACCGGAGGGGTTCGGATGATAACCCTGAAGGTGGACTTTTTAGGCATAGATGCAGCTTGGATGGCGGTCTATGTACTTTGTCGTAATGCCCAATTAAATCTCACTATACTTATCATGTCATGTATGTGCATTGTTATGCCCTCTCTATTTGTCAATTGCCCGACTGTAATTTGTTCACCCAACATGCTTTTATCTTATGGGAGAGACACCTCTAGTGAACTGTGGACCCCGGTCCATTCTTTTAATACTGAAATACAAATCTGCTGCAATACTTGTTTTTACTATTTTCTCTCGCAAACAATCATCTTCCACACAATACGGTTAATCCTTTGTTACAGCAAGCCGGTGAGATTGACAACCTCACTCGTTTCGTTGGGGCAAAGTACTTTGGTTGTGTTGTGCAGGTTCCACGTTGGCGCCGGAATCTCCGGTGTTGCGCCGCACTACATCCCGCCGCCATCAACCTTCAACGTGCTTCTTGGCTCCTCCTGGTTCGATAAACCTTGGTTTCTTTCTGAGGGAAAATTTGCTGCTGTGCGCATCATACCTTCCTCTTGGGGTTGCCCAACGAACGTGTGAAATACACGCCATCAGTAATCACGGGAGCGAACTGTGAAGCTGACAAGGAATCTGAGTCCTTTGATGAATTGGGCAACCCTTACATCGATCCCGCATATCTCACGCGTGGAACATGAAGAAAATACATCGGACCTGAACCACGAGAAAAAGTGGGCCTGCCGCAAGAAGCATGGGACATAGCGACAAGGGCTATGGACTGCACGGAGCCGATGACCACGCAAGTTTCGCCGGCAACACTTCAGGCGTATCAATACAAAATCACCCACTCCAGATGTGAGTTAGAAAAGCTTCAGCAAACACTTGATGCAAGAAAAGCCGCGACATCTGCTTCCAGCGAGTGCAGAAACAACCTAAGCCGACATTCAGGAAGTTCGGCAAACAATGGCGGAGGCCATCGGGGAAGAGCAAGGTCTAGGCTGGCAGGTATACCCAAAGGGGAACGAGGCAACCTAATACAAAACCTCGACATGTCTTTTATGTCGATAGACACGAGAGGGAACATAATCCCCAAAACGCCAGAGGCAGGATATATGGCGGCACATGCTTTCATGGTGGCATCCAAACCTTAGCCAGGAGACCCTCGATCATCATTGTACCAGGTGGCTATGGCAGGAGTCGGTGTCATGGGGGCAGCAATAGCGGGGAGAGAAATCGCACCACAACCCGAAAGTGCTCCACGTAGAAACAATCCAAGGCAAAATAGTCCTCGACACACTGTTGCGGCAGCGCGAGATGCGCGAGATGCTCCAAGAGAAGGCGATGTGAGGAACACTGTAGCTCAGGCTCGAGTGGACAAAGCACGTGAGGAAAGAACTCACGAAATAAGGACACGTGAACGTCGGCATACACCAGAGGACAGCGACGAAGACTTGTGTGTACTTCCTTGCTTTACCCAAAGGGTTCGCAAAGCTCGAGTACCCACCAGCTTCAAGTTACCTGACAACTATAAAAAGTTCGATGGGCTGCAAGATCCATATCATTGGTTAGTCGACTATCTGGAGACAGTAAAGTTGATGGGTGGAACAAAAGAAACAGCTATGCAGAGTATCCAAGTCCACCTTAGTGGATCCGCAAGATCCTGGATGAAGAAGCTGCATGAAGGATCCATAGATAGCTGGGAAACTTTCGAGGACCTGCTCGTGAGGAATTTTAGGTCTACATGCAAAAAAACCAGCATCAATAGAGCAGCTAAGGACTTGCAAGCAGAAGCCGGATGAATCAATGAGATCGTACATTCAGCGATGGAGCATCATCAAAAATTCGGCTGAACACGTATCCGAGGAAAGAGCAATATATGCGTATGTCGCAGGGATCCGAAGGACAGACCTAGTCAAAGAATTGGTAAGCTCCGTCTTCACCCTCTTCATCATTGTACATGCCACCATCTTCTTCCAACATACACGCTACCATCTTCTTCCAACATACATGCCACCGTATTCATCCATCTTCTACGCACTTCATCGTCTTCATCTCTTCTACACCGTCTTCGTCCCCCTTCATCTTCTACACCGTCTTCAACACCGTCTTCATCCGTCCTCTACATCGAACTCGATCTTCTTCATTGCAACCTTGATACCAACATATGGCTATGGACACGACCTAAGATAGATTCTCAATACAACCATTAGTCCATAGGAATTGTCATCAATTACCAAAACCACACATGGGGGCTCCATACCCTTTCAATTACCAATTGGATGTGTGACAAGGTAAAGTATAGTTGGAGCCAATGAAGATAGAGCATTCTATTTCATACAACACTAAGAGGCAGCTACAAATATTTAGTAAGGTTTAAATTCATCTAACCTTGTTTATCTTAAGGTTGAATGGATTGGCTGCATTTTAATTTAGGTGAGTAGTCTGTTGACCTCTAACTTACGGAAATGAGAGAAGCCTCAACTCGCAGTTTATATGATCTATATGCATTTCTTAATCAACATGTTCAGAAATATAACCTACTTGATAATAGTATCAGATTTTTTTGTTGGCCCTCATTTTAGACAAGGAACAATTGTGGCAGGCTGGCAACATGTGTCCTTTATTGTACAAAGTAGAATACCAACGTATCCACATTCTTGCTATTTTATATGAAGCTATTAAAAATAGTACATTTGGTTGCTCTTGGGAACTTATCTTTATTATAATAGGATTATTGTTGAGATTTGGTTGCTAAGACACTTATCAATTTATTCTTTGTGAAGAATCAACATATGCACCCCTAGTGTGAAAGGCACAACTTAATAGATAGTCAAATGTATGCATAGATTTTTTTATATGTAAGTGCTGAATTCATTTTTATTTTCTTGGCGTGAAGATGTTTGTTCATACACAAAAAATAAATGAATTTGCATGTCCTCAATGTTCCATAAAAGGGAAATTCATTTTTTAATCATGTTTGATTACAAGAAAGTGAATGAGAGTTTTTGCTTAGCATGGTCTTATGAATACATACATCTCTGTCATAAGAGTAGAAAAGAGACAATGCTGCTAAAATTAGATTTTGAAAAAGCTTTGACAAGCTAGATCACTCCTTTATTCTTAATGTACTGCAGCACAAAGGTTTTGGGAATAAATGGTGCTCCTGGATTAAGCAAATCTTAGGCTCTGCCACTTCTTCGGTATTGTTGAATGGAGTCCCAGGGGCTGTTTTTAAGTGCAGGAGAGGGGTTAGACAAGGTGACCCGCTCTCTCCCTTGTTGTTTGTGCTAGCTGCTGACACTCTACAATCAATGGTGAATCAATCTATGAGGAATGAACATTTGCACAAGCCACTACCCCTTCAGTGTTCCTCTGATTTTCCAATAGTCTAGTATGCAGATGATACTCTTGTCATCATGCAAGCAGATGTTCAACAACTTATGCACTTAATAGAAATGCTAAAGTGTTTTGGTGCTGCAACTGGGTTTAAGGTAAATTTGGTTCCTATCAATATCCTAGAGAATGCAATAAGCATATATACCTGTGCTCTCAATTGTTAGCTTGGAAATTTACCTTTCATTTACCTTGGACTGCCACTCGGTATTTCCAAACCAAGGAAGAAGCACTTTATGCCACTTATAATATGCATCCAAAGGAGATTACCATCCTGTACTATGTACTTGAAGTATGGAAGTAAACTAAGGCTTGTCAATTTAGTTATTTCCTCCCTTCCAATTTTTTGCAGAGTACTTTGAAGCTCTATCAGTGGGTCTTCGATGAGTGTGATAAATATCGAAGGCACTATTTATGGAGGAATAAATATCTGGATAACAATTCTCCACCACTGGCTTCTTGGGATATGGTGTGTCGACCAAAGGATCATGGTGGATTGGGAGTGCTTAAGTTGTCAGTGCAAAATGACTGCTTGTTGATGAAGCATATACATAAATTTTATAATCAGGAAAATATTCCTTGGGTGCAGTTGGTTTGAGAATCTGTTGACTGCCAAAACCCACCGGCGGGCAGCGGCCTTGTCAACACCGTAGAGCCGGGAAGAGCCTAGAGCTGCGGCTGGCTGAGACCCCTCCGAGCGACGGCCCGCAATGCTCTTCTGGTCACACGCGGCGATGCGAAGTGCAAGGGCGTGCCACCTGACCTATACCTGGTCGGGAAGGTGATGGGGATGCCTCGCTTAGTTTCCTGCAGGGCATACATGTAAACATTAAATACGAGCCTCGATCGGCTCTCGGGTTATCCCGTGAATCGGCTCAAAGAGCCGATCCACCCATGATTCGTACGGGGTGCACGAATACTTGGTGGTCCTGCTTGATCAAGATAAAGCTAATGAGATCTACGACGATTTAGGGTTTTCACCGCATAATCGGATCATCCTACTCCAGAGTTGGGCCTCGCGGCCACGCACGGTGCTCGTAAGCCGATCCTAAACAAGGCCTAAAAACCAACATGAAGTTGATCCTCGGAACATCCTGTTTAGGACTTGCGAACGCCACCCTACGTGCCACTCGGATCCTCCCCCTTTGTAAGGCCTAACTATTGCGGATATTAAACTAATCCTTGTAGAACAAGGAGCAATCGTAACGGATCGGATCTACTCGAATAATGATCAAACGGGGTGCCGCCCCCACACCGAGATAGGTGTGAGGGCGGCTAGATATGCAAGGGTTGCACTACGTAAGCATGCTTAAACGAAGAACAATGCTAACCCTAACACATCTATGATAACTACGTTGCTCGCCATCAAAAGCGCTTCAGTACGAGCAACGCATGAACAACGTGAGGCTTGTGCTGCCTAGATCGCAAGATGCGATCTAGGCAGCATGTCGCTTACCTGATAGAAACCCTCGAGACGAAGGAGTTGGCGATGCGCCGAGATTGGTTTGTTTGGGGTTGAACGTGAGTTGTTGTTTATTCCATAAACCCTAGGTACATATTTATAGTCCAGGGGACTTTCTAATGTGGGCGTGCACCAAACCGTGCACGAATAAGATTCTACTTTCTAAACTAAGATATAATCTACTAAAACTAAAGATACATGGGCAAAATAGCCCAAATTCTCCGTGCAAGGCCGCTTCAGAGATCTTCCCCGTGTAACCTTCCAAGCCCGGCCCTCCTCTGGATTTGTCCAAAATCTGGTGATAACACATGCCCCCCTGGTTTTGGAAATAACATTTCCAAAATCATTATGCTTTCCTTTCGAAGGGTCATGTCGTGGCAGAACAGAGCCGTTGCAGCATCCGTCATCATTATGCCCAGTCTTCTCAGCTTCTCTGCAAATTCTGATAGCTTTGGCATTGACTCCTTGGAAACTGCAAGGGCATTACACCTTCACCAGATTTCTCATTATTTAACCGTGCCGACTGATTAGCTCTCTTTATCCTCTGTTCTGTCCCGGCCATCGGCACCCAAAAACCCTCTCCTCCTGTAGCAATGTCTTCCTCTTCCTCCTCCTTCTCAAGCCTCTTCCCCCAATCTTTGCCGAAGAAGAAGAACGAGGACAGCCTTCACCCCGCAGTGAACCCCCTCTCCTCCGACAAGGAGGAGAAAGAAGGAGAAGCAGCGAAGGCCAAGGCCTCCCCCTCCGCCAAGCTCCCGCCGAAGAAGCGCCCCCGCATGTGGGCGGACAGCGAGGACGAAGATGATGACGAAGAAGAAGAAGAGGAGGAGGATGAATCCTCTTCCTCCATCGGGTATCCGCCGACCAAGCGCTTCCGCTCCTGGGCGGACAGCGAGGATGATGATGATGACGAGGAGGAAGAGGCTCCGGCCAAGGGCCGGGGCAGCAGCGACGAGGAGCTCCCTGGGAGTAGCGCCGATGACGTCGACGGTGGCGATGACGAGGACAGCGACGACTAGTAGTATAGGACTAGTAGTAGCAGTGCACTAGGCACCAGATCCCTCTTTTGAGAGCCATCAGCTCTTTCTTGTAAAGCCGCTCCTTGGAATTAATGAAATTGTTCTTCCCATTCATCCTTTAATTACTCCAATTTCATTCCTTCCGCCTGTCATGCTAAGACCGATAGCAACGCCTCGGACCCCTTTTCTTTTGGACGCTGATGAAGCCGGATTCTAACTAGCTCGAAGGCCAAGAACTTCTCAATTTTTAGGCTGCGATTTGATATCTGACTAAAATTCTTCGCAATTCCTCAGCCGACGACAACTCATCGGCTATTTTTGAGAATCCAGTCCCTTTCCTTCTCTTGCAGCACCAGCACGGTCCAAGCCTTGTACCAGACGACGGCTTTCCTTCCCATTTCCTCCCTGGGACGATCATGATGCAGTCGCGGCCGAGGTAACTCCAATCGGCTCTTAAAAAACAGGGCATCTACCAGGTTTGTTGCCCCCCGAGTCTCAGCCAAGACAAGACAGAGACGAGGATACGCCAATTAGCTGTATGGACCTGGGCTTGATCATGTCTGAGGGAGCCTCTTATACAGAGCCAGCCGATTTGATCATAAATCGGCTTCTCAAAGCAGAGAGCCTTCAAGGTGAGCTGCCCCCCGAGCTTCTTCAGTTCTTGCTGGCCAGATCGGCTCCTTTTCTTTGATGAATCTGATACAATTCATCCTTGTGAGCAGAGTCAGCCGATTTCACCGAACAGTCTGGCTTCTGAAGAACCATATAATGCAGAGTCAGGTTAAAATGTTTTTGTTTTTTTTTATTTGGCCGATTTTTCTTAATCGGCCCCCAATGTCTCTCTGCACGCATGTTCACACATGTTTTATCTGCACATGTTCATCTGATTATATGCCCCCCGAGCCGATATCTGCCGGATCATCGCGGATATCGGCTTGTATGGTTAGCCGTGGGCACCGCACTTGCACGTCGGCTTCGCAAAAATCCATGCCGACTCTCGTCCGCCGACGTGGCCACCGCTTCAGTAGATCGGTGCTGAACGCAAGCAGAACATGTGGTGAAGGTAATTTTGGCCGATTGCCGGAATCGGCCTCCATATCCATTGGAGCGCTGTCTGAAGGTTCCGTAGCGTTCCTTCATAATTTTTTGGGGCCGATCACAAGGATCACCCTCGCCTGGTTTGCTCATTGGTTTAATCTTGTTACTTGGTCAAGCTGGATAAAACCAACCCAACCTCTGACTTGATGCGCTTGCTGTCGTCCACCTTGAGTGCACCGTAGAGTCGTGGAGCACTAAGCTCTGCCGGCAAGACGAGTACCATGTTTGTGCCAGCCGATGTTTCATCATCGGCTTTCCTTTGTTTGGGGCGCCAATCCATTTTCCGTGGACGACCCTCTTCATCCAGGGTTCGCTGAACCTTTGCAGCCAGATCAGGTCGTGCCTTCCTTAGCGTATGCAGGTATAACCTTTCGGCTTCCTCCAGGCCGCGCAATCGCTGAACCCCGCGCTTTTGGGAACGGCTGAGTCCGTCAGGGCACCACCTTGGCCGGTGGTACTGTCTTCTTCTACTTCTCCCTCGTCTTCTGAATCCTCAAGATCTGCCCAACGAGGTGACTCAGCACGTTTGCTTCGTGGCGGGAGAGGCCCTAGGCGCTTGAACACAGACACGTTGGCTGCCTCCTTCTTCTTCTTGTTGCATTCTGGGCAATTGCCGATTGTGGGCAATCGGCTCATTCCTGAATCCCAGCAGTGTCTGAAGAAAGGGCAGTCCCAGTGCTTGGCGTTGTCATCTTGCTCCCTTGATTTTTCCGTGGCACGGCGCTCGTGCTCCTCCTCATCGTGATCATGCCGACGATGTCTTCTGGCTTCTCTAGCCAGACGATCTCCTCTATCATCATGATTGGACCGTCGGCGTTGGTCATACTGACTCACATATTTGTTGAGGAGGTGATCAGAGAGGGGTCGCTGATATCTTATATTCTTCACCTCTCCCTCTGTGACGTAGCGCTTGCCATCATGACGGAGCCGATCGCGTGGAGCGGCCTCCTCTCGTATCCTTGCTATGAGAGCAGCTGCCCTCATCTCCATCTTTGCCGGAGTGGTTCCCGGGTCCTACCATGTTGATGCCGAACGAGGGACCCGGCCGGCAACCCTCGGGTAGGTGACTTCCACCATGTTAACGGCGGGGAAGGGTTGGGTGTCGACCTTCATGGCGTACCGGTTGAAAATTAGCCGCCCTTCTCTATCGCCGCTTGGATGTGCCGACGCCACACCTCGCGATCGTTGGTGGCATGGGAAAGCGAGTTGTGGAATTTGCGAGTACGGCTTTCCGTTTAGCTCTTTCGCCGTGGGGAACTTGAGACCTTCAGGAATCGTCAACTGTTTCTCCTTGAGCAGGAGGTCGAAGATTTGTTCAGTCTTGGTCACGTCAAAATCAAATCCCCTGGGCGGCCCTGGTGGCTTTACCCATTTGCAGGACACGGGGTTCCTCCCCGAGTCCACTCAGCCACCGCCACTTCTTGGTCTCCCGCGTGCACTTCATCTTCCTCTCGTATCGACCATGACTACTCGCACGCTTGAACTTGTCTTGGTACAGGTCCGGGTGGCGCTGTTCATATGCTGATAGTTTCGAACCATGTGCGCTAGCGAGGGATAATCCGCTTGGGAGGCCATGTCCTTGAGCTGTGTTGCAAGGCCAGCTATCGCCAACTCGACTCGCTTCCTTTTCGGTTATACGAACCGAATAACATCGGTTCCTAAGATTCCCGAAGCGCCGGATGTACTCCGTCACCGTTTCTCCGCGCTTCGACGCAGTTGTGCTAGATCGGCAATGCTAGACTCGGAAGCTTCTGAATGGTATTGCATATGGAACCGTTCTTCCAATTGCTTCCAAGATCGGATGGAGTTTGTCCGGCAAAGAGGTGTACCATCCAAAAGCCGATCCCGTGAGGGACCGTGAAAAGAGCCTCACGCGTAGCTGATCCGACACCGAAGCCGGTCCTAGTTGAGCCAAATATCGGCCGACGTGCTCGATGGAGCTGGAGCCATCCGATCCACCGAATTTGGAGAAGTCGGGAGCCGATATTTAGGTGGCGGCGGGATCATCTCGTAATCGTCGGGGTACGGCTTGGAATAGCCGATCGCCCTTCTTTTCGGCACCATGCCGAACCGGTCTCTCGCATGGTACCGATCCGATCCGTCGTGCCGGGCTGCAGGAGTTGCACTCCGAAGATTCGCCGGGGTGGCGTACTTAGCCAGCCATGTTTGCTTTTCCAGCTCGAGCCAACTGCAGGAGCCGGGCTCGGGAGTTTCGTCGGTGTGGCGTACTTAGTTAGCCACGTCCGCTTCTCAAGCTGCGTTGCCGACGTTCCTCCCGTCTTCGCCGGAGTCCCCGATGTTGTGGCCTGGTTTGTGAGTGCCCAGTTATCACAATCTGGCACATACGTGCACGCGTATCCTTGAGGGATCTCCTTAGGCGCCTCAGTCAAGAACTGGTAGTCACTAGGGTCACCACCAATCTTGTAGACGACGAATGCCGGTGTAGTCGACACTTCAGCAGGTGCTGCCAACGCATATGGCAGCGGTGGACGGGACTGGAATGGCAACTCTCCTTGATGCGTCCCGAGAGCTGGTCCTGACGGCGAGTACTGGTGGCTCATGATCTCTCGGATTACGCGCGAGCGACACGCTCCAACACGTTGACCAAGTTTTCGCAGTGGCGATGTAGCGAGTGAGCCACCAAGTAGTTGATCTCCCGCCGCAGGCCCCGGTGCGTTCCTCCGACGGGGCAGAGAGGTCTATCCCATCGAGTGCACCTTGCGGTGAGAATCCCTTCCATCCGATGCCATGGGAACGGGTTCTCCGAAAAGAGCCGATGAGGTCGGCTTCGAGGGTGGCCTTGATCTCGTTGTATTGCTTCTTGAGCTCGTCGAGCAGCTCCTCGTAGGTGACCGGCGTGCCGTCCGCCATCTCGGATGTAGATGGCGATGTGGTTGATGTAGACGTTGGTCCCACCGGCGTGCCGGAATGTGTTGATCGCCAAAACCCACCGGCGGGCAGCCGGCCTTGTCAACACCGTAGAGCCGGGAAGAGCCTAGAGCTGCGGCCGGGCCGAGACCCCTCCGAGCGACGGCCCGCAATGCTCTTCTCGGTCACACGCGGCGCTGCGAAGTGCAAGGGCGTGCCACCCGACCTATACCCGGTCGGAAGGTGATGGGGATGCCTCGCTTAGTTTCCCGCAGGGCATACATATAAACATTAAATACGAGCCTCGATCGGCTCTCAGGTTATCCCGTGAATCGGCTCAAAGAGCCGATCCACCCATGATTCGTACGGGGTGCACGAATACTTGGTGGTCCCGCTTGATCAAGATAAAGCTAATGAGATCTACGACGATTTAGGGTTTTCACCGCATAATCGGATCATCCTACTCCAAGTTGGGCCTCGCGGCCACGCACGGTGCTCGTAAGCCGATCCTAAACAAGGCCTAAAAACCAACATGAAGTTGATCCTCGGAACATCCTGTTTAGGACTTGCGAACGCCACCCTACGTGCCACTGGATCCTCCCCCTTTGTAAGGCCTAACTATTGCGGATATTAAACTAATCCTTGTAGAACAAGGAGCAATCGTAACGGATCAGATCTACCGAATAATGATCAAACGGGGTGCCGCCCCCACACCCGAGATAGGTGTGAGGGCGGCTAGATATGCAAGGGTTGCACTACGTAAGCATGCTTAAACGAAGAACAATGCTAACCCTAACACATCTATGATAACTACGTTGCTCGCCATCAAAAGCGCTTCAAGACGAGCAACGCATGAACAACGTGGGGCTTGTGCTGCCTAGATCGCAAGATGCGATCTAGGCAGCATGTCGCTTACCCGATAGAAACCCTCGAGACGAAGGAGTTGGCGATGCGCCGAGATTGGTTTGTTTGGGGTTGAACGTGAGTTGTTGTTTATTCCATAAACCCTAGGTACATATTTATAGTCCAGGGGACTTTCTAATGTGGGCGTGCACCAAACCGTGCACGAATAAGATTCTACTTTCTAAACTAAGATATAATCTACTAAAACTAAAGATACATGGGCAAAATAGCCCAAATTCTCCGTGCAAGGCCGCTTCAGAGATCTTCCCCGTGTAACCTTCCAAGCCCGGCCCTCCTCTGGATTTGTCCAAAATCTGGTGATAACAGAATCTTACTATCAACATTCATTGCCACCTCTAAGACATAGAGACATTTCCTTTTGGTGGAGGGATTGTTTGAAATCTCTTTCTACCTATAAAAACATGGCAACTTGCTTGCTGCATAGTGGTACTACTGTCCTTTTTTAGACAGATAAATGGGATCAAGCGAATCTCTATGGCCATATTTATTTAGATTTGTTAAGGACCAAGCACAATCTGTTCATGAGTTCTTAGCAACTGAGGATACAACTCCCTTCTTCCATTTGCCCCTGTCAGTTCAAGCTATGAATGAGTATCATCAATTCCTCAATTTTCTCCAGAGTATGCATCTAACAGATGTCAAGGATAAATGGATAGCTACTACTGCTGCTCCTAGGTATGATGTTGTCTCTGCTTATAAAACCTTGATGCAACAAGAGTCTGTTTTGCCTACTATTGTATGGTTATGGAAGAGCTGCTGTCAGATAAGCACAAGGTCTTTTTTTTGGCTTTTACTCCACAACCGATTGAATACCCGAGCTATGCTGCAAAGAAAGAATTTTTATATGGCTGACTACACTTGCATTATGTGTAATCAATCAGTCCTTGAAACAAGATATCATCTATTCTTCTCGTGTCCCTTTGCAATGTGCTGCTGGCAATACCTATGCCCTGGATGGATTGAACCTGTTCTGACTGGAGATGATTATGCACATGACATGATTAATAGTCTAAAGTTGAGCATTAAGCAGCCCTTTTTCATGGAGATAATTATGCTAATTGCTTGGTCAATCTGGACAGCGAGGAATGATTTCATCTTCAAAGGGATTGATCCAAGTTTATATCGTTGCCGACACCGATTTAAGGAGGAAATGGCTCTTCTCATACACAAGGCTAAAAGAAAATCTTACAAGGGGCTTAATGCCTAGGTAGTAAGCTTTCTGTAATATTTTTAGCTTAGCCTAATTTTTTTTGCTTTTTCTGTGGTGCTTTTCTCCGGCACTACTTTATTTCCTTGTACATAATCCTTTTAACACAAAATAAATAAAAATATATGTAGTGAGAAAACTCAATGTACAATTTTTTTAAAAAATAAGAGTTTATGAACCAGCGGCTTTAGAAAGGAAAAGAAATTGACCAATGGCCAGAGTGAATTGTTCTCTATAAATTTTCACGGTTATTTGAACAACTCAATATAGTCTGCTTATGTTAGTATATGTGCCAGGAAATACCGGTATATGTTCCATCCTCACGAATAGCAAGGCATTGTGCATGC
>NC_061513.1:209180205-209210264 GCF_022539505.1 Lolium rigidum | reverse complement strand
GGCATCCCCATCGTCGCACTCGCGTCAAATTTTCGTCCGGATTGGAGGAAGATTTAGCGTGGGGAGGAGTAGTTTTCCAGCCGTGTGCCCAGGCGAAGTCGACGATGCGAATTTGAAAAACGGAAACTTGACAAACCACGGCTAAAAACGGGTGAATATAGACTAAATTTAATGATATTTATTATATAACGGGCGGAGTTCATACATAGAGGCCGAATTCGACTATATTTCGAATTCGGCTAGGGGAATTCAAATGCTAATTTTAAAACACGGCGCTCTACATGCCGAAATGGCGGTAGAACACTGTGTAGTCGCCGCCGTCGTCGTCGGAGCCGTCGTCCTTGACCTTTGGCTGCGCGGCCCGGGCCGCTGCCGCCCTGGCCGGCGTCTCCCCACCCCGGGGATGGCTTGTACCATTCGTCGTCGGAGGACTCGAGGTCGACGAAGGAGACAGCGACGCCGGATGGAGGTGTCGCGAGACGGCGGTAGCGCGCGACATCGTCGTCGGCGGTTGGAGCGGCGCGGGCGGCGAGTTGGCGTGCGGCGGCCGGGTCCAGCGGCCGCCGCCGCCGCTCCGCCTCCTCGCGCTCCCAGTCGCGCCTGGACCAGTCCAGTGCGGCGTCGTCCGCGCGCTTCTCCTCCTCCATGTCCTTCAGCGACCTGGCGATCGCCTCCGCCATCGCGGCGTCCTCCGCGCGCTTCGCCTCCTCCGCGCGCTTCGCCTCCTCCTCGGCGAGCTGGTTTGCGGCGGCCTCTTTCTTCGTCTTCTTCCGGCCGCTCTGCGGCGCGGAAGGCTGGTCGCGAATGACGAGGGCGCCGCTGCTGCGCCCTCTGGTCGGCGGCGGAGACGCCGGCTCCTTCTTCACGCGCGCCGGCGTCGAAGGCGACGTCGCCTCCTTCTTCACCGGCGCCAAGGATGACCTCGGCGCCGATCCGGAAGACGACGAGCCGGCAGCCATGCGCCGTGGCTGCCGAGACGTTTCCCGGCGGCGGCTCGCCGATGCCCTCGATGCAGGGGGCATCGTGAGCACTGGGTAGTTGCCGCCCTCGATGTGCTCGAGGACGTTTGCCAGCGTCCTATCCGGCGCGCTCCACCAACGTCGGCGGCCTGCGGCATTGTTGCGCGGAGGCGGAGGCGGGGGGCCATCGTATGAGGCGAGCTCCCGCTCCCACCGCTGGAGGAAGTAGGAGTTCCACGCCGTGTAGTTGTCGGGGTGGTGGCGCGGCTCGGCGCGCTCCTCGTCCGTCATGGTCATCCGCGCCTCCTCGATGGCGACGTCGAGGGCGTGGCCCCGAGGCGGCGGCGGGATTGGTACGCCGCCAGACCGAGCCGCCACCCGCCGCCCGGGAGGCCTCGTGTCCGGCGGGCGGGGTACCCCGCCCGGTGGAGGAGGTGCCCCTCCCACGCGTGGAGCGACCGGCGGGGGAAGCCGTTGTTGGCTGCGCTGTCGTCGTCGTAGAACGCCATCGGGAGAGTAGAGGGAGAGTGGAGGGAGAGTGGAGCACGGGGTACGCCTCGCGGCGAGCGGAGCGGCGTATATAGGCGCGGCTGACCGGCGGCAGCCTTTACTGCGCGCGAAAGACGATGCGTGCGCGGAAGACGACGACATTAACTCGCCGCGTGGCCGGCGAATGCAGACCGGCGGCAGGCTTTTACAGCGCGCGGAAGACGATGCGATGAGAACGACGATCGGTTTCTCTCGCCGACAAGTTGGGGCCACCAGACGCGCGGGAAGTTTCCTCGGTATTTCCCGCGCTTTCGTTTCGGCCGGAGTCCCCGAGCGCTCCCCGGGGGGCCGGGGATGACGTGGGATCGCCGGATGAATTTAGACTCAAATCCGGACGAAAACGAGGAACCGGGGGCGCGACTGGACCGAATTACGCCGTCCGGATGGGAAAAAGGCTCGCCGGGGGGCTCGTCGGGGGGCTCGTCGGGGGGACGAGTGGAGATGCTCTTAGCGCTGGGACGAGGATGACATGATGCGCTCGCAAGGCACTCATCAGAAGCTTCCAGCACACAACATCGTCCGATCGGTTGGCCAGGAGCCTCGGGCGTACGGCCGTACCCAGCTCGATGTATCATCGCTCGGGCGCGAGGTCAAACGGATCGACATCCGATCCGGATCCTTAATCACCCATTTGACTATGGTGCATGTCCGGAAAGCTCCGTACATGTGTTGCTTTACATAGGCCGGCAAGCAATATCTGTCGTGCGAATCAGAGAAGAACCGGAAAGCAGCATCGATTTCTTGGTGCTGAAGAAGGCCTGCTCAAGGTTTCTTGTAGTCCTAAGTAGGTGAGGTCATTTTGAATATTACTTTTGGACAACCGCTTAGGTATATAGTAGTAATTAATATCCTGAAGACATTGTTGATCTTTAGAACACCGTGTCGATATGTGGATGGTTAGTAAAGTTAGAGGGTAGTTAGATAGGATAACCATGGGCTGAGCACCACCAGTCTGTCCATGTAACTTAAAAATCTGCTTAACCACAGCACAGACAAGGAGTGAATAGTTGAAAGTTACAGGCACAATGGAAACGTACCAATCAGAGATGTTGCACACGCACGAGCACACACATAGCTAGGGTACACTTTACGCTCTACCAATTCGAATGGAGCAGCAGTATTAGCTACTCCAAATTAATATCCAATGGACGCCCAACATTACACAGCCGAGGCACCTGCCCGACGTTTATTCACTCGCCGTGGCTATATAAACACCGAGCTGCGAAGTGGCCATGTAAAGCACTCGGCTGGCCAGCTCCCACTGCAATACCATGGCGATGCCTCGCAACCTTTCCTCTCGTCTCCTATGCATCCTCCTGATGGTTGCAGCTGCCGTGGCAGCGACGGGTGCAGGATGCGTGCCGGCGATGCCGAGGCCTGGCTCTGAGGCGCGGCAGGTTCCAAACCCACAGGTGCTTGGCCCGCTACGGAAATTGCAGCAGCTTCCAAACCCGCAGCCACTACCGAACCCAGACCCAAACCCACGGCCACTGCCAGGGCCGCTGCCAAACCCGAACCCGCAGCCTGATCCAATGCCACAACCTTTGCCTAAGCCAGACCCAAACCCGCAGCCGCAACCCATGCCCAAACCAGACCCAAACCCGCAGCCTCTGCCCAAGCCAGACCCAAACCCACAGCCGAAGCCACTACCGCAGCCAGACCCAAACCCGCAGCCTCTCCCACAGCCACTGCCGGACCCAAACCCACAGCCTCTCCCACAGCCACTGCCACAGCCGGACCAAAACCCGCAGCCTCTCCCACAACCACTGCCAGACCCAAACCTGCCATCGGTGCCATCACGAGTGGTCCCAAGCTCAAATCCGCAGGTACTACCATTGCCAGATTCAAACACGCCCGGACGACAATCCAACACACTGCAGGGGTCACAACCGCTTGGAAATGGCGCATCGCGAGCTTTATATTCGTGTGGCGCAATTTACAAGCACATATCTTTCGTGGGTTTACTACTTTACTATTTCGTTTAGATTAGGTGATACATATATTTTTGTAAATAAACGTGCCATGTCTCCAGATTTGTATGTACCATATTGATTGGTGGTTAGTTGTGTGATGTATTGAGTCAGCGAGACATGTGAGATGACCTCTTTGTATGTATTATGCTATTGGTATATTAGTATACACGCAATACCTTTTCATATATGTGATGTCCTTTGTTAAATTGCTCTTATCTGATTTGTGAATCTTAACCATGCCTTGCTACATATCCTCTCCATGCAGCATTATGAGGTGATCTTGCTTTCTTAAATTAGCTAACCAGGGTATTTGGGTAAAATTATGTGGACTACCTGATGCAATTTTAATTCTGTTGGCTCCGTATTAAAACATGTTTTATAGTGATATCAATCTTGTACGCAATAATTAGACCAATTATATTGATCAAAATTTAAATCTTATAAAACCATGTGTGGTCCATATGGAGCACGTTCCATGGGTGCAGTCCCGATGGTGGGGTGGGGATCAGCTGCCTCTCGTCTCCAATAAACTTACTTAAGTCAAATTCCTAAAGTGTTTGATTGATACAACATGAATCACCCACATAAACATTTTTGGCATGTGTATGCAACATCTCGTCCGCCGATTGATAAAAACTGTGCGAAGGACATCATAGACATTTTTAGCACACTCACGCAACAAAATTAAATATACAATCAATCCCATTCATTTGCAACAAACCTGAATGGAAGTGCTCACCACGATGACCATGGGATGAAGCCCAAAACATAAGTCCTTCGCTCGCATCTCCCTTCTCCTTCTACTCAACATCCTCCCTCCCTCCCCAACTCACTAAGGCCTTGTTAAGTTAGCTGGAGATTGAAGTGTATTGACATGAATTGAGGGGGATTAAATTCCATCTAAGTGCCAATCTCCCCAAATCCCCTGTATTTCACTTCAATCCATTCAGGGAGTAGATTAACCGAACAAGTTGTACTGAAGATCTGTAGTGCAACAACAACATAGAAGGTGCATGCGAGAAATAATAATTTGAAGCATGAACCTTGAATTAAAAATTTGCACCACTAGTTGGACCCCCCTTGAAAAAAATAAACATATTTAATGCACACACATTCTATATCTTAGAACAAATTCGCAAGTTTTGTAAAATCTTGAAAATAATCAAGCTCGTAGATACCGAGTTTAATCTTGCACAATTTAAATTTTCTTAAGCAGTATGACCATTTGCTAAGCTGTTTAAAAATGATAAATGTGAATGCAATAGCTTAAATTTCAAATATTCATTATCTAGGTTCTAGTTAAGTTCTATAAGTGGGTCCTGGTGTGATGCAGGCTGGGATTTTAAGAACATGTATAAGTTACCAAATCCCAGACTGTCACCGCTGTATTTTCTTTTTTGCATGGAATCTGCCACCGCTATATTGCTTGTCATTTGTTGAAAAGGAATGGTGTGTACTCCGGATTTTTACCAATAAGAGCTATATGTCAAACAAAAATACTATCAGAAAGTTCATTTCAATAATATAATTGTTTGTGACAATTAAAGATATTTTGTTGGTAAGATTGGGGACCTTAAAATCAGTGGAGGTCTTGTATATTATATTTTAAAGGAGTGATTAATCCAGGTTATGTGTTCGAACCAGGGCCACAAGGGTAAAATTTGTAATATAAACACATATGTACTTCACTAAACATTCTTAAAAAACTATGCAACTACATGTAGATGTTCAGTGCTCGCTCGGATCCGTATTAATTGATACCGATCGTAGGGAGTATGTACATTTAACATGTCATGGAATTATTTTTTTCATATGTGAGCTGCACAAAAAGGACACATATGATGTGGAGACCGAAATCCAGTGTTTTTGCCTGGTTAAAGACACATTTTTTTTGAGAATGTGGTACAAGGCATTATTCAACAATATTTTACAGGTTTGTAGAAAACATATGTATGTACCAATAAAACAAAATTTAGACTGTTTCAGAACTTTTAGATTTTTTTAAAAGAATAGCATCCCCGAAGCTAAGTAGAATTCCCAACGACAATTACTTACACCGGTGAGAAATAGCAGATGAACGACACCTACACCTAAAAAGAGGAAGTGGAATTTGGGATCCCTCCCTGTCAGGTCCCTCTGTTTTCAAGCAAAAAGGAGGCAGAGAGGAGAAATGGCGTTAACTCGCACCGTGACCGGTTCCTCTCTGCAGCAGAGACCGCACCATCCATCCTTCCCCCATCCTGGCTCAGGTTTGCACCGCTTCCACCCTCAAATCTCGCTCTTACGCTTCGTGATCTTGATTTTGCTCGCGGTCTGGCCGTGAGTGCATCGACCGCCACATCCGATGTAGCTGGGGGATGATTCTGGTGCTGCGTTCCTCTCTTGGCAGGCGCGCGAGGGTGGAGATGACGAGGGAGGCGCGCGCACGGGGCTTCTCCGCCGGCGGCGTCCTCCGCCGCAGCCGCCCTCTCCCGGCGCGCCGCCGCCCTCTTCGTCCCCGCCAGCCACGGAAGGGGGCAAGAGCACGAGCAAGATCGCGAAGGCCATCCGGGACAGGATATCGTCTTTTTCCTCCTCCAGAACCCGCCTCTCCTGCTGGGGGAACACCGTGACGAGGCACCCGATCCGCCGGAGCTGGAGCGGCAGCGGGACGGGCGGCGGCGAACACGGCGCCGGCGCCAGAACCATGACGGTGACTGCGGTCATGGCACCCTCGAGCAAAGCCATCGCGGCCGGGGCCAGGTCCCTCATCGAGCGCAACGATTTCTACTGCCAAGATTGCAACACCCACAAGTAGGAGCCTGCTTTTGTTCTTGTCGGATGATGTACGGAGTACCAGTTTTTGGTGAGCCAAGTGTATCGATGTTACTATAAGTGTATCATGAGATAATGACCCTTTTGGAACGTACGGGTTTGCCTCTTATCTTACGGAAATCAGCCTGAATTCTTCATGTGTGTCTACTGCTGCTTCTCTACCGGAAAGCCTTATACAGTTGTACTTTTTTTTACTAGTACTTCAGTTTTGGTGATTCTCATCAAAGTAGTTCTAGTGATTCTCATCAAAGTGCAGTGCCTCTGTCCAATCAGATGACAGAACTAGCACGGAAAGATGCTATGCAGGAGCTTCGATTTGTTTTCTGATAGAACGAGAGGTCGATTCGTAGACTGTCAGACAAGTTGAATCGATTCTTCGCACTATGGTGATGCATTTTATCACATGGCTCCACACATTTCCTTTCATTTATCTGAGCACAACGCCGAAAGCTCACATACCAGACAGATATGGCGAGTGATTCGGTGCTCTTCTCACAAGGAATGCATATAAAACCTGTTTAAAGTGCATTGAGGGTCTAATATGCAGCTATCCACCAACCTAACAGCAACTTAAATCATCAGTACAGAATCTGCTTTCTGGCAGTGAAAGATTCAACCTAGAGATAACAGTAACAGGACTTGGGGCTCGAATGGTTCAGAACAATTTCAATTACTTAGAGCAGTCCTCATCATCAGTGCTAGAAAGGAAAAAGTCTGAACCATCTACCACAGAATGGGTAAAAGCCAGTTTCCATGCAAACTACTTGGACATTGCATTGGCAGTTCCCTACAAACTACTTGGACATTGCTCCATCATTACTGGTAGAAAGAAAAATCTCTTCACTAAGCACAAAAAGGGGCAAACGTCAGTTTCCCTACATACTATTTTTCGAATCTTTGGAGCCTTCTACGGCGGATCTCCTCAACTGAGAGTTCCTCAACTGAGAACTCCCTGTTTCCACCTTCCTGGAGATGCCGTCTGCGGGAAAAGCCACGGTCCTGGTGCGGAGTGCTGCACATCTCACAGACATCTGCGCAACGCGAGTTGTCATAAGAGCAGGCTGTGCATCCCCACATACCTTGACCACTCTCTCTTGGCAGTGATGCAACATGGCCCTGGACACTTCTCCCAGTCTCTCTTGGCAGTAATGCAACATGGCCCTGGACACTTCTCCTGGGAAGGTGGGCTGCTGCCGACCTTAGAAGTCTCCCAGCAAATCGAGTTGGCTGACTCACAATGTCTGCAATGCCTGAAAACATAAGATCGAGCGGTTCTGTACCGCGCCTCAGCACAAGGTAGGCCAGGCCAGCAAGAATCCCACCGACATTGCCAACCAGGTGTGCCTCCGGATTCAAAGCCTGGACGAGTAGTAGTTCAAGCCATGATACATACTTTGCAGGAATGGCCACCCCAAACCAGACAACATCGCCTGCCCGGGCATTCAGCACAACATTCATGCCAAGCACCACTCCAGAGAATCCGGCTGAAAAGTGATAATACGGCACGTGGTTGCCGAGGGAGAGCAAGCCTTTAGACAAGAGCAGCGTGAAGCCCTGAGAAAGGCCAACCAAGGAAACCACCATTGAAGCAAACTCAGAACTGCCCATGGATGCTTCAAGCTGTGCGCCTGTCCGCAAGAGAGATGTCATGTTCATGAAGAATTGAGCTTCACTCGTGTGGTAGAAAGCTGATAGGAAGAAACGCCTCAGGTCACCGTACTGTAAGAATGTGGAACTGTTATTTTTAACAGCAGTAGACAAATAAAACACTGACGATGATTTGTAATGAGAATGTGGAACTGTTATAACAGCAGTAGATAAATAAAACACTGGCAATGATTTGCAATAATTTTTCAGCACTACACTCAGAGCACAGCATGTGCACCCTGCTTGAAAAATATCCAGGACAGCAATGCAACAGGAGAAGAACAGCATTGTGAAAAGGGGTGCATCATGTATTTTACTGAATCTATGGGTGCAGAGTGAGACATATAGGTCCAAAAGTTGTGCAGGTTTGTAACCTAGATCCTTCATCTTGAAAAATCGCACAATTATACTGTAGGTTCCTACGCTTGTGCCAAAACATCAAGGGTCAGTTAGTGCTTGAACCGTATTGTGCTTAACTATGAAAGAGAAGACTTTACCAACTCTAATAGAATATTGTTGTTCCCCAAATCCCCAATACTGCCAGTCCCCATGAAGGGTTTAAATCCTGATACTATACAGCACTGTGCACTAACCATCTTTATCGAATCTCCCCCAAATCAGTTGCTAGGCTGATCAGATCAACAGAAAACAGCATCATATGATTAATTAGCTGAACCTGACAATATGGCAACCCTAGGCCAAAAAACCTCGGCACAGAATAATCCTTGCTCTATCCGAATACATCGCGGCGCTAAACTCCGCAATCATGTAGCCCTAGATAAGGGTGTTTAATGTGATTTCTTCTAGTGGCAGCCCACCAGATCTACGCATGATTCTGCCATCTAATCCGCGGGCTGAGGTGTGGCGGTTCAGGTGGGTACCTTGATGATGAGGTGCGGGTTGAACGTGACTTGCCGGAGCCGGGGTAGGAGCGCGTCGAGGTCGCCCGGGCGGAAGTACACCAGCGCGTTGGCGGCGATCAGCGCGGCCGTTACGGGCGGGCGGGCTGCGCCGGCGGGGCCATACTTGAGCAGCATCAAGAATGCCAACAGCGGCAGCGTCCGGCCGGCGCGGGCATCGTACCGGTCGCGGCTCATGCTGATCCCCATGGCCGAAGATCGAGGGACCGGCGGCGGTGTGGGTCTCCAAGACTGACTGGCGCCGTCGCAAAGGCGGCTCTGTTTCTCTCCCGAAATTTCGTCTTTTAGGTTCCTCCGGTTTCCTTTTATTATTTCTCAATGGCAGATGGATTATCCTGCAAGACATCGTTTTGGAATTTGGATAATTATATGCTGACTCTACATCCTTTTCTATATAGATCCCTCAAAAGTATCCTTTTCTATACAAATGTTTGTCATGAACTACAAATAAACTACTTACTCAGTGTCAATATTGTAGTTCAAATTAAAGCTAATTTAAATTTAAATTCTAATATTGATTATGGATTGGAGGGAGTAAAACAAATATACTAACTTTCGTATTGCACCATGGCCGTAGTTTAAAAAGCCGGACCAATTTTATCCTAAAAAAATTAGAGGACCATTGATCAAATCGGTTTGTCTGTGGGTTGGGTTCACTAGTCGGTGCCTGGTTCAATAGCTAGATGAGAGCAATTTAATTATTTTTAGTTGTCTAATAAAAAAAAGTCAACTAGAGGAATTTCCCTCTTTCAAGCACCAAAGTAGTACGAGTCTACCAGATATGTGGTTTGTGACTTTGTGTGTACTCGACAAACATATGCTCTCAACTATCGGTGTCTTCAATGACCAATTGAACCGGGCTCAGGTTTCGACAGTTTCAAACAAAATTGGCAGGTTGATTGGAAATTTTCTGTCTGTTTTTTTTGTTTGGTCTAGCTACCATAACAGACTGACACTTGCGTTTTTTTCCTGTTGAATTGTTGGTGTTTTTTAATTTAGAGTTATGATAGTACGCGTTGCACAACATCTCGTAAGCAATGAGTGGTTTTGATTTGGAGTCAAGCATGAAGTGTTGAGCCGGCTGATTCTCCTTGTCCTCTCATCCATACCCTCTCTCTTCCTGACCTGAGCGAGCACACTCAAATCTCACTATCGACGCTCACAATCATCTCACCCTGTTATTCACCTCCTCTCCTCTGACCTGCACCCCAAATAGGACACGCTCTCCGCCTTGCCAACAACCCCTCCTATCCTCGGCTGACTATGCTCTTGGTGAAACCATTTCTAACTCGGTTGGCACAGTGATCCTCTTAATCCAAGAGGAAGGCTTGAACAAAGACGAGGCCCATCCTACATTGGGATGTGGACTCGCATTTCATTCCACATGGTGAGATCTAAGACCCGATAATGGGAGGGGGAGCAAACCTCTCGATTTTTCATATGTAGTCTTGACCCTAGTAAAGAGAAGGGTTATATATAACCCCACACCCCAACCACGGAAATAGAGACGGGAATTTTGCCCTTCTTTACACGTGCAATATGGACGGTTCGCATTGGACAACTCATAATATTTGACCCTTTGTGTAGGGAGAGGTAAGATGGATGCTCGAAGAGTCTGTCAATTGGCAGGAACTTGTTCCTTTGCAACTTACAGGTCTCTCTCTCTCCCTCCCTCCCTCTCTCTCTAAGCAAATTAATGATCATGTTTGACGAGGGTGCTTCCCGGCAATGCCCACCATGAGGGACTTAGGGTTGACGGAATCTTGTAGGCTGACACGAGACATCGGATACCAAACAAACGGGGAGAGAGACTTACCCAGGTTCTGGGCACTCGATGAGGTAAAACCCTTACTTCGTGGCTGTCTGATCTTGATTATCGAATATATCAGGTTACAATGGGGTAGCCGATAGGCTATGGTGGTTGTCTCGTCGAGAGGCTAAAGTTCTAAGGTTCTAGCTCTGACTTGCGATGAATTTATGTGTTGTAGTTGTGTCTCGGCAGACCCTCTCATGGCCTTTATATAGCAGAACAGGTCCCGAGAGTTAGCGTCTTCTTGCCTTGTTCGTCAAGAATCCTTCTTCAGATGAGTCTCCTTTACTGGAACCGACGTACATACCCACTTTGGTTGTTGGGCAATCTTCATGGGCCCCTGGTTAGGCCGGAGGAGGTAGTCTAATGTTGGTTACCCGAAGGGTAATGCCACATTAATTTTCATCCGTCGCTTCATGCTTCTCTCTTGTATAGCTTGATCTTTCTTGCATCCGCGATTTCCTCCGCTGCTTTCATCTTGCTTTGCTGAAACCTAAAGGTGCAAAGGGTAGAAAGGTCAATTAGTATACCATTGTTGAGAGTTGTATGCCATGATACTATCATCAATGGACCAATACACATGCCATTTGTAGTTGAAGGGTTTGACATGGTGATGCTCCTAAAAAAACGTTGTAGCACAAAAATCACCACTTCATGGGCTACCGTTGAGAATGCCCCAAATACAAAGTTCAACATTGTAACAATTATCCTAAAGTGGTTTCTTTGTTGGGATTACCAAGCGCAACTATGATTTTCATACGACACCTATCCAATAGTTGCGCTTGATGCAGTGGGTGTGATGGATGGTTCTCATTTACTCTCGTATATAGATCAGACAGATTATGTTGTACGTATATCATCGTTCTATATCAGTCTTCTTGTTTTACAAAGTACCAAAGCGATGTTTCCGTGCATCGCTAGCCCCAAGACTGGTTGTGCAGTTTAGCATGCGAAAGAATAAAATAAAAATAGCATGTAATGCTATGTCATATATATAATCCAGTGGTATTGACAACTGAGACATGTTTAACGAACGCTCCTCCCTTCGTATTATCCAGTCACGTCCGCTAAACGACGGCGAGCAAGAAATGGGAAAAATCGCGTTTCAGTCGCGTCCCCTAAAGCTAAATAGCGCCTCATTTTATGACCGGCATCCCCGGTAGAGATTATGTGCATAGAGTCTCTACCGGGGACGCCGGATATAAAAACAGCGTCCACATGCATGCATACAACCCTTAGTCCCTACATGCCATTCTCTTTCCCCACACTTTTTTTCACCTACTTTTTTCACATGGGGTGGTCCCTTCTATTAAAATGCATGCATCCGGACGCTGTTTGAGGGACGCGGCTGGAAAGGGCCTCTTTTTTGTACAGATTTTTTATTTCTTTTTGTCCGAAGCGTTTCCAAACGTGCCCCAAATCGTTTATGCCGGATGTTTTTTGAGGGACACGACTGTGGATACTCTTATAGTACCATCGGCGAAAAGCTTGCTGAGATGATACACACGGCATGGCTAGCTTGTAGTCGTAGAGGTGGTTTCAGAGAGAGATTGAGTAGTAGCTAGTAGGCCAAAGGCCAACGGCCGTGGCAGCATCCAAAGTGATGCCTGCAAATGGCTTTTCGTTGAGTGCCTCCATTTGTGATGTAATCAATGATGTTTAGATATCTCGGTCCACCTTTTAAGCTTAATGTAATAACGAGCAGATCCTCTATAAGTTCTGGAAAATATACACATTTTCGATCTGCAAACTTCACGTCAGTTTAGCGCTCCTGCTATGGGCGTCGGGCCATCTTTAAATTCGATCCTATATCTAACCTACAACATGCATCTGGTGTATTTTACCTACCCATGGTGCCTTCATATGTTAGGCTAGGTTACAAGATTCTAATTCCAACACTTAACATGCAGCGTAATTACAAATCTGATTATAGCACTACTTGTACACATATTTAACTTACAAGTCTAATTGTAGGTAAAATGTCTTCTTTCTCAGAGTTTTTTTTTTCAAGAATTCCTGAAAGAGCAATTGGTAGACAAAGTATTGTTAACGAGATTTGTGTTTTTCTGAATACCCTTCAAATTTATCCATTTGCATTTCTACTTGAATTAGAGAGAAGAAGCATTTCTTGGTTTATCAAATGATGATACACAGTGAAGAAATAATCAAAAGGAAATGTGGGAAAAATCGACTCATACTACAACAATCAATAACCGATTTCAACATCCCTTCGAGGCCCAAAAGACCCCGGTTCCCAACACCATAGATGGAATTGATATTGTCAATATTTTCATATGTTATTGTTTGTGTCGTTGCAGCAACCATCATCGACACAATTGTAGTGCATCCACATAGAACAATCAAGGTGAACGTGTATCCAATCTGTGAGAGTTCTCGTTAGAAATTTAGGATGAAGTGTTTTCTTCAATTAAACCTCCAACCAATCTCACGAATTAACATGTCACCCCAGGGAAGAATTAGAGACTCCAAAACATTTAAATTCCCAAGACAATGAAATAAACAAAAGATTTGAAATACTCGGCCACTCAAACTCCCTCAGATGGTACAAAACTGCAGCTGCTAGAAAGAAATGAAGACCGACATGAAGGGTCATTACTCTGAAGGTCATTTTGACATGCCCAAGTACTTCTATTACGTTGTTACTGACATGGTAATATGAATGGTGGACAGGATCACATAACTACTTACATTTTGTGAGAGTTACAACCTAAGAACTAGATATCCTTATCAGTAGCAGGACTCAGCCCTTGCAATGGTGAGGAAGTATATCCTGCATTCCTGCTACTATCCAGCATAAATGGGGCAAACAGCAGTTATCATACGAGGAAATGATCTACATCATCTGTCAAATCTTTGGAGCCTCCTACGCCTGATCTCATCAACTGAAAGCGCACCGTTACCCCCATCGTGGAGATGCTGTATGGGGGGAACATCGCGGTCCTCACGCACACTGTTGCACATCTCACAGATATCTGCAGAAGACGAGTTGTCGTAAGTGCAGACTGAGCATCTCCAAATGCCTCGACCAGTTCCTCTGGATGCACGGCGCCCAACTCTGCTCCCCTGACGACGGCCTGGCCTTAGAAGTCTCTGAGCAAATCTCACCGGCCAACTCACAACATTTGAGATGCCTGAAATCAAAAGAGCAAGCGGATCTGGCCCAGAGTATGATCGCTTGAGCCAAAGATAGGTCAGACCAGCAAGTATCCCGCCAAGATGCCCAATAAAGGATGTCCCAGGAATGAAAGCCTGGATGAGAAGTAGTTCAGCCCACGCAGCATACTTTGCTGGAATGACCATCCCGTGCAGGAAGACATAATCGTCTGACCAGGCATTCAGCACAATCTTCATGCCAAACAGTACCCCAGAGAACCCAACAGCGTATTGATCATAATACGCAGTCTCATTGCCGAAGAGGAGTAAACCCTTGGACAAGAGCAAGGTGATGCCCTGTGACAGGCCAAGCAAGGCAGCAACCATGGAAGCAAACTCAACACTGCCAACTGACGTTTCAAGCTGTATGCCTTTCCACAAGAGCGATGTCATGTTGTAGAAGAAGTGAGTTTCGCTTAAATGGTAGAAGGCTGACAAGAAGAAGCGTGTCAGGTCGCCATACTGCAACAAGTTGACCAATGGTTATTTTCAAAACATAGAGCACTGCAAAAGGTACCAAGAAAAACAAATAGGGACTTAGATTTACATCTCAGTACACATTTTAGAGCCTTGTCGTGTACTCTGATAGCTAATTTGAAAGACATATTTCCTACAAGGAAGTGTAATAAACCAACGTGAACTGGCACATCCTGTATTTTACTGGATCTAGGACTGTAAAAGGAACCGTATCTCTAAATGTGCATGAATTTTGAGAAATGCACATTTAAGTTCCTAAACTTGCACAGATCTATCAATAGAACTCTACACCACACTGGGTAGCAATGATCATGTGGCACATGGACCATTCTTATCTTACCATATGATTGCTAACTAATCAATCAAAAGCCTGAGAAAGATGTGTCCAATGACCAATGGCATGTGAATTTTCTTCAAAAAAATCTAGTTATTTTAAATGGCGATCATAAATCGCTTATACAACTTGAAGACTAGATGTGGTACTCCCAAATTTAGCGAACCAAGTGACATGCCTGCTCAAATGCAGAGACTATGGTCATATGACGCGCTATATGTCCTATGGCGTGTGGGTAAATTCTTGAAATACAAAAAAAACTACGACTTCTCTTGCCTAGTCGTCCAGGTCAGCAACTCCATCATTTTAGGGGTCAGGGAGGGTGTAGTTTTCCTCAGGAGGTTCTTTGTTTAGTTCTTTTTTGATCAGAGGTTCAGTTGGTGCCAGTTTGGAAGGTCTATTTTACCAGTAATCCTGTCCAAATTTTCCCTTATGATGCTTAGGACCGCAGCTGTTCTAGAGCTGGCCCCTTAAAACAGATCTCTGCTGTTCATATGTTGAACTACTCCACCCATTTCTGCACAATACTTCTCCAATTGAATCTGCATCACGCTCGACACAGCATAATGCTAGTACTAAAATTTACGATCATGTAGCCCTAGAGAGGATAACAGATGTGTGTGGTTTCGATGCACGATGCGATTCTATCAGCGAAACATAGTTCGGACATCAAATCCATAGGCTGAAAGGCGTGGTGTGGTGTAGGTGCGCACCTGGATGATGAGGTGCGGGTTGAAGGCGACGCGGGAGAGCGGCGGGAGGAACGCGTCAAGGGCGCCGGGGCGAAGGTACACGAGCGCGTTGGCGGCGATGAGCGCCGCCGTCACGGGCGGGCGGCTGGCCCCGGCGCGGCCGTACTCGAGCAGCACCTGCAGGGCCAGCAGCGGCAGCATCCCGCTCGACGGGCCGCGGCCCCCGCCGACGCCGATGCCCCGGCGACGGCCGCTGCTCATGCCCACCCCCATCCACGACAAGTGGGGCAGCAGCAGCACCACGAAGCGAATACTGACAGGGCACCGAAGCAAGATCTTTGCCTCAATTCCTTTCCTCTCGCGAAATCTCTGGTTTCGTTTTATTTCTCGACGGGTATGAATATGATAGGCTCACTTTGATATGTTTCTTTCTTCGGTCGCAAGTATGTCCGCGAAATTTCCAGATGACTCTAGGGTGCGTTTGGTGGGCTGGATGGGACAGGGATTCAGTGACATTCAAACACCATGGCACGCTGTGCCATGACCTCCCATCCACCCTACATTCTTCATCTAACGGCTGCAATCAACCGATCTGAAAATTTTACTAAATTTGTTTTTTTTGCTGCGCCCAAAATACAAAGTATTTTTGATTGAAATTTTCCGTAATTATAACATGATTCGTTGGCAACATGTAAATTTTTTATTTTGAATTTTTTGATGATTTTTAAAATGTGTTTTGAAAATCATCAAAAAATTCAAAATAAAAAATTTACATGTTGCCAACGAATCATGTTGTAATTACAGAAAATTTCAATCAAAAATACTTTATATTTTGGACGCAGCAAAAAAAACAAATTTGACAAAATTTTCAGATCGGTTGATTGCAGCCGTTAGATGAAGAGTGTAGGGTGGATGAGAGATCATGGCACGTTGTGCCATGGTGTTTGAATGTCACTGAATCCCTGTCGGCTGGATGGATCTCTGCTCGCATCGGGCTAACAAATTTTGGTTCGTTTGGATGCCAGCACGCTACTGCGTTCTTGCATTAACCGGGTTTTTGAAGCACACCCCCGGGACAGGTCTTGGAGGATCGTTCGAAGTGGCAGTTTTTCTGGGACCAGGTCCGTTGCGGCCATAAGCCTGCACGCGTGGAGAAGGGAGGTGGAGACGCCGCGTCCCTTCGGAAACACGCGTCATAATTAGCCTGACCGCACCCCTCTCCTTTCTCTCACTCGCGGCCACACTCTCACCTCCCTCAAACTGTCACATCACCCGGCGGTTCCCCTCTCGCCGTCCAACCCGCCGCACCGTCGCTAGGAGGAGCACCGGTACCGGAGGAGGAGACGTCGGCGAGCATCATCGGGACATCGACCGCAACCTGCTCCGCAATCTTCATCGACATCTCGAGTTCGCCCGCGACCTCGAGCTCGTCCTCAGCCGGAATAATGGCGGTAACGACCTCTCCTTCTCACCTTCGTACTCGTTCTGCCATAACATGCCATTGTCGATCATTTGCGACGACATGCAGATTGATCTGCTAGGGTTTCCGTTAGGATAGCGTTCGGATTGATGTTTGTAAGGTGTTCGTCCACATTTCTTGCTGTTCTTGTCCAGTTCTTGCTTTTCACGGTCTCAATTTGCTTAGATCTGTTACTCTAGTATCGGATTGCGGTAGATCCTTCCTAGATCGGACTGTGGATTGCTGAAACTGCCAGATCTTACTGTGCATGCAAAGCGGGGAAGGATTTTTTGTGCTGGGGTTTAACATGTTCAGATTGTTTCTGATTGAACTAGGCCGATGATTGTAACCGGGAATCATAGTGTGAGAACATGATTGATTAGAACCTATGGCATGACTGAACGTCACCATGCCCTTGGTTTTGATCAAACATCTCCTACGTATGTGCTCATTGTATGAGGCCTATGCTACCTTGCTTTCCATGTTTGTACTTCTTCAGTTGTGCAATGGCCAATGATTTAACTATGACACAACGGAAGGCAGGGTGCTTCCCTCAAACTTAGTCATGTGTGACATATTACTTGCACAGTAGACTTAGTTTACGGACAGTCCCTTTGCCTGCTGTGTGATCCAATATATGAGGCCTCATTTTGTTTGTCTAGTTCATTGACCAATGATTGAACAATGGCACACTGGAAGGCAAGGTACTGCCCTCAAACTTAGTCGTATGTGTGTAATTGCTTGCACACTAGACTTAGTTTGAGGGCAGTCCCTTGAGCTGCCGTGTGATCCAATCTATGAGGCATCACATGTTTTCAATGTTCGTTTTCATCTATATACTTGTGAGCAGGCACACCTCTAGTGCCATGTGTTCTTGTGGCAGACTGAGAAGGTCAAGCTTGGGTCACCTACTGAGACCCCCGAGGAGGGACCATCGAAGAAGCGAAGGGCGGCTAACGTCGGCCACTTCCAGCCGGACGTAGGGCCGGAGCAGTTCTTGCGCATCGTCTTCAGGCCCACCTTCAACCGGCTACAGACCCCTCATGATTTCATCAGGTGGTTCGGAGAAATCCCTTCGGACATCATCGTCACCACCAACACTGGCTGCTACTGGAGGATGACTACGGTGAGAGAAGGCGATGACACATACATCGACCAGGGGTGGGCGGCCTTCGCCGTCGCTCATCAGCTGCAGATAGGCCAGTTCCTCATCTTCAAGAAGGTGTCCACCTTCCAGTACAATGTAGTCATCTTCGACCACACCTGCACTAAGGTGATGACCATGTGCCGTTACCATGGCGACGCCACCAGGTGGTGTCGTCTTCCAAAGTCATGTCTGAAGCTAACCTGATTCTGTGCCGCTGCTACCATGTCTGTGTCTAGTTGTTGTTCATGTCGTCTGTTGAACTATGATCATGTATGGTGTGTCGTGAACTATGTGATGGGATTCGTAGCATAGAAAACAAAAAATTTCCTACCGCAAGAACGAAAAGCAAGCCAAGATGCAATCTAGAAGATGGTAGCAACGAGAAGATCATGAGACTAACCCTTGAAGATTTCCAAAGCCTACGAGATTAGATCTCGTTGTAGCTGTAGTCGATCACTTGCCGCTTTCGAAAGCGCGTAGAAGATCTTGACGGTGCCACAGTCGGGCAGCACCTCCGTACTCGGTCACACGTTCGGTGTTGATGACGACGTCCTTCTCCCCGTTCCAGCGGGCAGCGGAAGTAGTAGATCCTCCTCGGAATCCCGCCAGCACGATGGCGTGGTGGCGGTGGTGGTGGAGAAATCCTGCAGGGCTTCTCCGTAGCCGTGCAAGAGGGAGGAGGAGGAAGGGGCGGCTAGGGTTTGGGGAGAGGGGGCAAGGGCTGCGACTTGTGCACCTCTTGGGGCTCCCCTTGCCCTACTTTTATAGGTGGAAAAGGTCCTTGGGTCGTCCAAGACCTGCCCCCAAAGTTTGGGAGAGTTCCGGTAGGTTTCGCATGGTCGAAACCTACCGAACTAGGACTCTTTTGCCAAATCCGAATCTGCTTTAGGGAAACTTCTTAACCCTTAAGGAAAACATGGATACACCTATTATGGAACCCTACGGACTTCCTTAGACAGCCCGGGTCGTCCCGGACACTTCCGGAACCTTCCACAACATTCCGGACTATTCCGGTCCTTCCAAAACCTTCTAGAAGCTCCGGTTAAAACACTGGACTTTTTACACTGGACTTTTTCCGAACCCCGGAAAATGACTTCCCATATATGAATCTTATTCTCCGGACCATTCCGGACCTCCTCGTGATGTCCTGGATCCCATCCGAGACTCCGAACAAACATTCGAACTCCATTCCATATTCCATATCTACTTAAAACGACATCAAACGTTAAGTGTGTCACCCTACGGTTCGTGAACTATGCAGACATTGTCGAGACTCCTCTCCGACAAATAACCAATAGCGGGATCTGGAGATTCATAATGGCTCCCACATATTCAACGATAACTTAGTGATCGATTGAACCATTCACATACGATACCGATTCCCTTTGTCACGCGATATTTTACTTGTCCGAGGTTTGATCATCGGTATCTCTATACCTCGTTCAACCTCGTCTCCGACAAGTACTCTTTACTCGTACCGTGGTATGTGGTCTCTTATGAACCATTCATATGCTTGCAAGCTAATTTAGACGACATTCCACCGAGAGGGCCCGAGTATATCTATCCGTCATCGGGATGGACAAATCCCACTGTTGATCCATATGCCTCAACTCATACTTTCCGGATACTTAATCCCACCTTTATAACCACCCATTTACGCAGTGGCGTTTGATGTAATCAAAGTAACCTTCCGGCATAAGTGATTTACATGATCTCATGGTCGAAAGGACTAGGTAACTTTGTATCGAAAGCTTATAGCAAATGAACTTAATGACGTGATCTTATGCTACGCTTAATTGGGTGTGTCCATTACATCATTCATTAATGACATAACCTTGTTATTAATAACATCCAATGTTCATGATCACGAAACCATGATCATCTATTAATCAACAAGCTAGTTATACAAGAGGCTTACTAGGGACTCCTTGTTGTTTACATAACACACATGTATCAATGTTTCGGTCAATACAATTATAGCATGGTATGTAAACATTATCATAAACACAAAGATATATTATAATAACCATTTATTATTGCCTCTTGGGCATATCTCCAACAGTCTCCCACTTGCACTAGAGTCAATAATCTAGTTTACATATGTAAAGATATAACACCTTGGCCTTCCGGTGCTTTATCATGTTTTGCTCACGGGAGAAGTTTTAGTCAACGGATCTGACACGCTCAGAAACGTATGTATTTTGCAATTCATTTGCGTCTTAACGCATCACTCATTTTCCAAATGATTCAGCATTAAATATGTTTGGTCTTCTGGTGGAACCTTAATTCCGCGGTTTGAAATATGTCACTAATATTATCATACACAATATAGCTTCAAAGTTCTGACACTATCGGAACTACACCAAGTTCTCAAAGAACTCTTCGACTTAAACATCCTCAGTCATTTTCAAAACAATGACATACTATGCCTTCGTTTGTAGAATCCGTTACAATATTTAGAACTCTTCTAAATCTAGCATTGTGCTACCTTTTAAACAACATTTAGCCTAATTGAGATTTGAATTTCATTTTTATATGTGACCAAACAAATATCGGTGCAACACCTTACAGCGATTTGTTTGTCATTACCCCATATAAAAATATATATGTATCCTTGGTTCTTCTAAAGCACACAGGGATATTCTTACTTTTTTTCCAATGATCATCACATGAATCATTCTGGTATATGCTCCTAACTTTTTAGAGCATATGACATCTAATTTTGTACATATTATTCGTGATAAAAAAAATCACTCATGTGTTTTTACTCATCGAGTGCCAATTACACTCAAGTCTTGTTAAACCTTCGCATGAAAAGAACACCTTCTTAATATTTCTATATTGAACTACTTCAATATCCATTCTATGTACTTTGATTTAAACTTATTATGTGTTTTAATCTATCTTCATAGATCTTGACACTAAATATGTTTCAGTCCATATCCTTTCATTAAAGTTAATTCTCAATGAAACCTTTTAATCAAGTATATAATTACATCATTTATAACCAACTATATGTCATCTACATAAAGTATTATAAATATGTCTCAGCGTTCCCACTTAATTTCTTGCAAATGCAAGCCTCTTCATCGTCTCTGATGAAATCAAAAACTCTTTGACTATTTCATCTGGTGAAGATTCCAACTCCGCGATACTCACTTCTTCCAATTGAAGTTCGTATACCTATCTAGTATTCCACGGACTAGCAAAACTCTTGGTTGTATCTTGCATACACCTTTAATACACACTTCTGATAAGTAATGTATTTTGCCATCCTACTATCATATCTCATAAAAGAAATATGTAGTGATTACTAGAATAATCCACATAGACTATAAGCATTGCTACGGAAGATCTAATCTTATCGTAGTCAACTCTTTGAACTTTGTCGTAAACAACTTTTCGACAAGTCGAGCTTCTTCAAGGATATTCCATCCAAGTCCATCAATTTTATAGAACCATTTACTTTCAAAAAGTATTCATCTATCCTGGATTTCATGGCGTATAGCCATTTTAACGGAGTCAGGGCCCACCATAACTTCTTTGTATGTAGTTGATTTATCATTGTTCAAAAACAATCCTTTGTCCATAAATTATTTATTTGATCACAAAGTAAATCATACCTACAAGGTTCAATATGTACTTTGATCTCCATGGCTAAAACATTCTGTAGTCATGGGAGCCATGATCGTCGTGGCCGCTTCCAGAACCAATTCTGATGTTGCGCTACTCTGATCATTATGCTTAGGTTCATAAACCTTATCAAGTTCTATTGTCCTCCCACTCAAATACTTCGCTAGAAACAATTTCTCGGAAATAAGAAACATTGATAAACACTTTTGTCTTTGTCTCGTGGGAAGAATTCCCAATCAAATCTCTGGGATAACCAACAAAGACATTCATCCGATTTTGGTTGTAAACTTATTTACTTATGCTATGCATACCAAAACTTAAGAAAAGACTATCAGGGTTCGTACCCATGCCATAACTCGTATGGTGTCATTTCAACGGATCATGATGATGCTCTATTCAGTGTAAAAGCGGTAGTCACTAAAGCATAATACACAAAAATGTAATGGCGTCATAATATTTTATCTCATCATTAATCCAACAAGGTTTGGATACATCTCTCGGATACTATATCATCATTATGACACTCCAAGAAATGTGAGTTGTAGAACGATTTCATGACTCTCTTAGATGTTCGCTAAAACTCGTAATTCAAATATTTCCACCATGATCCAATCATGGATATTTGGCTTTTCTATTACAATGATTTCCACTTCATGCTGAAATTTATTTGAATCTATTCAAATGTTTCAAACTTCTTCCTTATCGAATATATCCACATATATATACTCAATTCATTGTTGGAAGTTTTCATGAAGTAGAAGAATTCTCCCGCACACAACTATGCCCAGTGAACCACATACATCATCATGTATGTTTTCACTAAGTTAGTTGCCCGTTCAACTCTTGGCCTATGAACGGTATTATAGTCATTCTCTTTTAGAAAAGATTTGCAAGTGCCAAACGATTCAAAAATCAAATGACTCCAAAAATCCATTTGCATGGAGTTCCTTCATGCGTTCTTCTCTCAAATGACCTAAATGGCGGTTCCACACATAAGTGGAATTCTAATCATTTGCCTTATGGCATTTTAGCGTCAGTGTTATGTATGTGTGTTTCACCATTAAGATTTATAATAACTTATCCATCGTACATGGAGTAATGTCATAATATGAACAACTCATTGTTTTTAATGTGACCAGAGCAAAATAATAATTATTAAGTTCTTTATTATAAATTCTAAGGGCTAGATAGAATGCCAACGATGAACATAATAACACTTTACTTTTGTTCCAGACGTGCATTCCTATCATATTCCTTGTCAGTCACTTAGGCCATTGTATTCTTGTATTGCGTTGTTTTGTATGACACTTCATACAACCAATATGGTACTAATACCCAAGAATTTCATTGTGTGACCTAACTAGGAATACAACCATAATATGTATATCATTTATATACACCTGAGCTAGACTTTCTAGTCTTTTCTTTTCTTTCTGCCAAAATATCTTTTGTAGTTTCTCTTTTAGCTTTCCTCATTATTCAGAAAACACTTCATCTTTAATAATCTTTCTAGGTTTGTTGGTCAAATACCAATAACCTTGAGGTTCTTACTTTGAAGTTGATCATCATATGACAAGTGTTCTAGATTTCACTATTAGTAACTTTGTAATATGATGAACAATTTCACTCATAATTTTATCCATCAATTCATGACGACTTTCTGAGACCATGTCTGTACATGCTAGGCTCATAAAGTTTAACCTTAGTATTCGCATGTGCAAATCTGGCTTGCACCCGTTGTATGCACACGTAGAATCTATAACGCCCGATCATCACGAGATGCTTCGAAACGACAAGTCTTAGCAACGGTGCATACTAAGGACGATCACTTCATGGATATGCGAATATCGTTAGTGCCCCAATAATTGGAGAATTGAGACGCCTTGCGTCTTCAACCTTCGTACATTCCCATAAAACTTATGAGTTTATGTAGTCTCACCAAATTATATTCTATCATCTTGCAATAAGGTCTTAGATATCACATATATCTCATACCTTGATTATTTCGAAAACTAAATTTTCAGGTCCTTACTTTTCAAACAGATTTGAACTTCAAGTTTCACGGAGACAAGATAACTTTAGGTACTAATTGAAACCATAGCTCTTTGAATCAACAATGTGAGGTTTACTAAAAGTTTGCAATAGGACTTAATCAATTCTTGATTCTTTAACAATACGGTACCAATCCGTAAAGTTTCTTGTCAGATTTTAACAGTATTTCTATCTCAATTATAAGACTAGCGCATGGTAGAAAACGGATGCCAATACTACAAAATTAATTCAAAATACTACTCAGACTATGTTCATGATAATTAGTTCATGTTTTAATCTAATTACTAATGAACTCCAACTTAATACAACATCCCTCATAGTTGTTAAGTGGTACACGATCCACATCCACTACACCAAAACCGATCATCACGTGAGATGATGTAGCTTCAATGGTGAACATCAACATGTTGATCATATCATCCATATGACTCGTGTTCAACCTTTCGGTTGCTGTTGTCCCGAGGCCATGTCTGTACATGCTAGGCTCGTCAAGCAAACCCAAGTATTCCGCGTGTGCAAACATGGCTTACACCCGTTGTATATGAACGTAGAGTCTATCACATCCGATCATCACGAGATGCTTCGAAACGACGAACTGTACAACGGTGCATACGAGGGGAGAACACTTTATTATCTTGATATTAATGTGAGGGATCATCTTATAATGCTACCGTCGCGTTCTAAGCAAAATAAGATGCATAAAGGATTAACATCACATGCAATTCATATGTGATATGATATGGCCCTTTAGTCTTTGCGCCTTCGATCTTCATCTCCAAAGCACGGACATGATCTCCATCATCAACGGGCATGATCTCCATCATCGTCGGCGTAGCGTCAAGGTCCATGGCGCCGTCTTCATGGTTATTCACCTCATGTAGCAACTATTACAACTACTTTGAAATACTACTCAACATGAAATTTAAAGACAACCATAAGGCTCCTGCCGGTTGCCACAATACAATAATGATCATCTCATACATATTCATCATCACATCATGGCCATATCACATTGATACGTCCAAATTGCATCACTATTTTATATCATAATTTGCTGTTATTCATTAATATATTTCATATTGGGACACAATACTTATGTTATTTCATCTATTTTGCATGTTTCATGATTATTTGGAGATCGAGCACCGGAGCCGAGATTCTGCTGGAAAAAGCACCGTCGGGATGCAATATTTCGGAAGATCAATTGTGGAAGGAAGTTTTACAGAAACTCCTATTTTTCCGGATGACGGAGGAAGCCGGAAGGCGGAGCCGAGTTGGACCCATGGTGGGCCCACACCATAGGGTGGCGCGGCCCATGGCACCGGCCGCGCCACCATGTGGTGTGGGGCCCCCTCGGCCTCTTTCGCCTCCTTTTCTTCGCGAAACCCTTCGTCCCGAAGACCTAAGCCACGAGAGGAATCCTCACGAAGGGTTACAGCCGCCTCGCGGGGCGGAGAACACCAGAGAGAAAAGAGCTCTCCGGCGGGCGAGGAATCCGCCGGGGAAATTCCCTCCCGGAGGGGAAATCGACGCCATCGTCACCGCCATCGAGCTGGACATCATCTCCATCACCATCACCATCATCTTCATCATCATCACCGCCATCTCCTCCGCAGCACCTCGTCACCGCTGTAGCAATTTGGGTTTGATCTTGATTGTTTGATAGGGGAAACTCTCCCGATGCTGATTTCTACTTGTTGTTTATGCTATTGAGTGAAACCATTGAACCAAGGTCTATGTTCAGATTGTTATTCATCATCATATCACCTCTGATCATGTTCCATATGATGTCTCGTGAGTAGTTCGTTTAGTTCTTGAGGACATGGGTGAAGTCTAAATGTTAGTAGTGAACTATGGTTGAGTAATATTCAATGTTATGATATTTAAGTTGTGGTGTTATTCTTCTAGTGGTGTCGTGTGAACGTCGACTACACGACACTTCACCATTTATGGGCCTAGGGGAATGCATCTTGTACTCGTTTGCCAATTGCGGGGTTGCCGGAGTGACAGAAACCTAAACCCCCGTTGGTATATCGATGCGGGAGGGATCGCGGGATCTCGAGTTTAAGGCTGTGGTTAGATTTATCTTAATTACTTTCTTGTAGTTGCGGATGCTTGCAAGGGGTATAATCACAAGTATGTATTAGTCCTAGGAAGGGCGGTACATTAGCACAGGTTCACCCACACAACACTTATCAAAACAATGAAGATTAATCAGCTGTATGTAGCGAAAGCACTAGACTAAAATCCCGTGTGTCCTCGAGAACGTTTGGTCATTATAAGTAAACAAACCGGCTTGTCCTTTGTGCTAAAAAGGATTGGGCCACTCGCTGCAATTATTTTTCTCGCATTTTACTTACTCGTACTTTATTCATCTGTTACATCAAAACCCCCTGAATACTTGTACGTGAGCATTTACGGTGAATCCTTCATCAAAGCTGCTTGTCAACACCTTCTGCTCCTCGTTGGGATCGACATTCTTACTTATCGAAGATACTACGATACACCCCTATACTTGTGGGTCATCAAGACTATTTTCCGGCGCCGTTGCCGGGGAGTGAAGCGCTATTGGTAAGTGGAATTGGTAAGGAAAACCTTTCTTGTTTGTGCTGATTTTATTTACTTTCGTTGCTATAAGTCATTATGGAGAGATCTTCTCTTCAATTTCTATTTGGGAAATCTACTACTACTGCAACGGTAGTGGATGAGGCGCCGAGTGAGGAAGTGATACCATATAAAATACCTACGAAAATTATTGAACATGTTATGGATAACCGCTATGAAGGGGATGGAGCTGTCCATCCTGGTGATCATTCTACTGTTTTTGCATGAATTATGCGGGTTATTCAAATGTGCGGGTATTGCTATGAATGAAGTTAGGAAGAAACTATTCTCTATATCGCTGTACGGTAAAGCGGCGCATTGGTATAAATTGCTGAAGAATGGTGATTCTCTTGATTGGGAGGACATTGTGCCTTTATTTTATTCCAAATTTTATCCTCCAAGTGAAATTCACAAAGATCGGAACCGCATATATAATTTCGGCCTCATGATGCAGAGAGTATTGCCCAAGCTTGGGGAGATTGAAGTCTTTAATGCTCAAATGCCCCATTCATGAGCTTCCGGTAATGTTATTATTGATAATTTCTATGCAAGACTTTCTTTTCAAGATAAGACCTTGCTTGGATACTTCTTGTTCTGGATCATTTACACGCAATAAAGAAGAGTTTAAAAGGGACCTTGTTGATCGGATCCAAGAAAATGCGAAGGTTGGGAGAACGACAAAGATAGAGAATCGGGTATAATTTATGATTATAAATGCATTGAAGCTTTTATGGATACCGATACATTTCGTAATATGAGTGCTACATATGGTCTTGATTCTCAAGTTGCTTGCAAACCTTTATAAAGCTTTTGCCTCTCATTATGAATTGCCTAAGAAGAATTTTGATAAGTATCATGAACCGTACCAAGATAAAATTGATTCATCTATTAATAAGTGTGTTGTAATTGAAACTGCTGATCGTGTTATTCCCGAAGCTTATATTGAAAAAACTCCTTTTCTGCTAAAATGAAAGAGTACTCTGTTATAAATAGTGCGGTTCATAAAAGTGAAAAGAAACCCAGAGAACTCTGAAGAACAAATAAAAGTCGAACTCTGTTGTTGCAATAGTTAAAGACCTTGTGACTGAAAATGTGGAGGATGGTCATATTATTTTACGTGAAGATGCTTCTAATATTGTTTCACATCCTAATAAACCCAAACAAGCTAGTGTTCCTATGCTATCCGTTAAAATTGGTGATCATTGCTATTATGGTTTATGTGATATTGGTGCAAGTGTTAGTGCTATACCTTATGAGCTTTACACGGAGATTATGCACGAAATTGATTCTTGTGAACTTGAAGATATTGATGTGGTTATTCAGCTGGCTAATAGAGAAACTATTTCACCAATTGGTATTGTTCGAGATGTGGAAGTTCTATGTGGTAAGATTAAATATCCTGCTGACTTTTTGGTACTTGGTTCTGCTGCTAGTGATTATTGTCCTATCATTTTTGGTAGACCTTTTCTAAATACTTGTGGATCTATTATAGATTGCAAGAAAGAGAAAATTTTGACTAAATTTGCTGGTGAATCTTATGAGTTTAACTTCTCTAAATTTACTAAAACTCCTTATAAAGCTGATTTGCCTAGTAATGATTTTAAAATGGAGCAGTGTGCATCTATTGTTCTTGTTCCTAATAATCCTTTGCAGCAACATTTGGAGGATAGCGAGAGTGAAATTTTTAGGAAAGAAAGAGAGGAGCTTGAGGAGATTTTTCTTCGCCAACCTATTCTCAAGCATGATTTACCGGTGGAAGACTTGGGTACAACACCGCCACCAAAGGAAGATCCTGTTTTCGATTTAAAGCCTTTGCTCGATAATCTTAAATATGCTCATATTGATGATAAGAAAATATATCCTGTTATTATTAGTTCTAAACTTACGAGTTTGAAGAAGAAAGATTATTGCAAATATTGAAGAAACACCGAGGTGCTATTGGCTATACTCTTGATGACTTGAAGGGGATTTCTCCCTCTATTTGCCAACACGCCATTAATATGGAAGATGATGCGAAGCCTGTTGTTGAACCTCGGCGTCGTCTAATTCCCAAGATGAAGGATGTGGTAAGAAATGAGGTATTACGACTTCTTGAAGCTGGTATTATATATCCTATTGCTGATAGTAGATGGGTTAGTCCTGTGCATTGTGTTCCTAAGAAAGGAGGAATGCCTGTTGTGCCTAATGATAATGATGAGCTCATACCTCAAAGAGTAGTTGTAGGGTATAGAATGTGCATTGATTATCGAAAAGTTAATAAAGTTACTAAGAAAGATCATTACCCTTTACCATTTATTGATCAAATGCTAGAAAGGTTATCTAAAAATACTCATTTTTGTTTTCTTGATGGTTATTATGGGTTTTCACAAATTGCTTGTTAAAGCTAAAGATCAAGAGAAAACCACTTTTACTTGTCCCTATGGAACTTATGCTTATAGGCGTATGCCTTTTGGTTTATGTAATGCTCCTGCTACTTTTCAAAGATGCATGTCTGCTATTTTTCATGGTTTTTGTGAGAGTATTGTGGAAGTATTCATGGATGATTTTTCTGTCTACGGGAATTCTTTTGATAGTTGCTTGCGAAACCTTGATAAAGTTTTGCGAGAGATGTGAAGAAACTAACCTTGTTCTTAATTGGGAGAAATGACACTTTATGGTTAATGAAGGAATTGTATTGGGACATAAAATTTCTGAGAGAGGTATTGAAGTTGATAGAGCTAAAGTTGAAGCTATTGAGAAGATGCCCTATCCAAGGGATGTTAAAGGTATTCGTAGTGTTCTTGGTCATGCTTGGGTTTTATAGGAGATTTATTAAAGATTTCTCCAAGATTTCAAAGCCTCTTACTAATCTTCTTCAAAAAGATGTACCTTTTGTTTTTGATGATGATTGTAAGGAAGCTTTTGAAACTCTAAAGAAAGCCTTAACAACTGCTCCTATAGTTGAACCTCCTGATTGGAACTTACCTTTTGAAATTATGTGCGATGCTAGTGATTTTGTTGTAGGTGCTGTTCTTGGACAGCGAGTAGATAAAAAATTAAATGTTATTCATTATGCTAGCAAGACTCTTGATGCTGCTCAAAGAAATTATGCTACTACTGAAAAAGAATTGTTAGCTGTAGTCTTTGCTTGTGATAAATTTAGATCTTATATTGTTGATTCAAAAGTTACAATTCATACTTATCATGCTGCAATTAGATACCTTATGACAAAGAAAGATGCTAAGCCAAGGCTTATTAGATGGGTACTTCTTTTGCAAGAATTTGATTTACATATTGTAGATAGGAAAGGTGCTGATAATCCTGTTGCTGATAATTTGTCTAGATTGGAAAATATTGCTTATGATCCTGTTCCTGTTAATGATAGTTTTCCAAATGAACAATTGGCTGTAGTAAAGGTGAGCTCGCGAGACAGTCCTTGGTATGCTGATTATGCTAACTTTATTGTTTCCAAGTACTTGCCTCCAACCTTTTCAGCTCAGCAGAGGAGGAAATTCTTTTATGACTTGAGGCATTATTTCCGGGATGACCCACACTTATATAAAGAAGGAGTGGATGGTATTATGCGAAGGTGTGTTCCCGAATATGAACAACAAGAGATATTGAGTAAATGTCATGGCAGTGCTTATGGAGGACATCACGCCGGAGATAGAACCGCGCAAAGGTTCTACAATCAGGTTTTTATTGGCCAACTCTCTTCAAAGATGCAAGGAAGTTTATTTTATCTTGTGATGAATGTCAAAGGGTTGGTAATATCTCCGGACGCAATGAAATGCCTATGAATTATACTCTTGTTATTGAACCATTTGATTGTTGGG
>NC_061513.1:209130829-209180105 GCF_022539505.1 Lolium rigidum | reverse complement strand
GGATCCTAGAATTCACTTTATGGGAGAGAGACACGCTCCGCTGTAGCATATGGACAAATATGTCCTTAGGCTCTACTCATAGTATTCATGGCGAAGTTTCATCTTCGTTAAATTGTTATATGGTTGGAATTGGAAAATGCTACATGTAGTAAATTGCTATAATGTCTTGGATAATTTGATACTTGGCAATTGTTGTGCTCATGTTTAAGCTCTTGCATCATATACTTTGCACCCATTAATGAAGAAATACATAGAGCATGCTAAAATTTGGTTTGCATAATTGGTCTCTCTAAAGTCTAGATAATTTCTAGTATTGAGTTTTGAACAACAAGGAAGACGGTATGGAGTCTTATAATGTTTACCATATGTCTTTTATGTGAGTTTTTGCTGTACCGTTCATCCTTGTGTTTGTTTCAAATAGCCTTGCTAGCCTAAACCTTGTATCGAGAGGGAATACTTCTCATGCATCCAAAATACTTGAGCCAACCACTATGCCATTTGTGTCCACCATACCTACCTACTACATGGTATTTATCCGCCATTCCAAAGTAAATTGCTTGAGTGCTACCTTTAAAATTCCATCATTCACCTTTGCAATATATAGCTCATGGGACAAATAGCTTAAAAACTATTGTAGTATTGAATATGTACTTATGCACTTTATCTCTTATTAAGTTGCTTGTTGAGCGATAACCATGTTTCAGGGACGCCATCAACTATTCTTTGTTGGATATCATGTGAGTTGCTATGCATGTCCGTCTTGTCCGAAGTAAGAGAGATCTACCACCTTCATGGTTGGAGCATGCATATTGTTAGAGAAGAACTTTGGGCCGCTAACTAAAGCCATGATTCATGGTGGAAGTTTCAGTTTGGACATATATCCTCAATCTCATATGAGAATAATAATTGTTGCCACATGTTTATGCATTAAAGAGGAGTCCATTATCTGTTGTCCATGTTGTCCCGGTATGGATGTCTAAGTTGAGAATAATCAAAAGCGAGAAATCCAAAATGCGAGCTTTCTCCTTAGACCTTTGTACAGGCGGCATGGAGGTACCCATTGTGACACTTGGTTAAAACATGTGCATTGCAAAGATCCGGTAGTCCAAGTTAATTAGGACAAGGTGCGGGCACTATTAGTATACTATGCATGAGACTTGCAACTTGTAAGATATAATTTACATAACTCATATGCTTTATTACTACCGTTGACAAAATTGTTTCATGTTTTCAAAATAAAAGCTTTAGCACAAATATAGCAATCGATGCTTTCCTCTTTGAAGGACCATTCTCTTTACTTTTATGTTAAGTCAGTTCACCTATCTCTCTCCACCTCAAGAAGCAAACACTTGTGTGAACTGTGCATTGATTCCTACATACTTGCATATTGTACTTGTTATATTACTCTATGTTGACAATTATCCATGAGATATACATGTTACAAGTTGAAAGCAACCGCTGAAACTTAATCTTCCTTTGTGTTGCTTCAATGCCTTTACTTTGATTTATTGCTTTATGAGTTAACTCTTATGCAAGACTTATTAATACTTGTCTTGAAGTACTATTCATGAAAAGTCTTTGCTATATGATTCACTTGTTTTCTCATGTCATTACCATTGTTTTGATCGCTGCATCCACTACATATGTTTACAAATAGTATGATCAAGGTTATGATGGCATATCACTTCAGAAATTATCTTTGTTATCGTTTTACTCGCTCGGGACGAGCGAGAACTAAGCTTGGGGATGCTTGATACGTCTCCGACGTATCGATAATTTCTTATGTTCTATGCCATATTATTGATGATACCTACATGTTTTATGCACACTTTATGTCATATTCGTGCATTTTACGGAACTAACCTATTAACAAGATGCCGAAGTGCCGGTTCTCGTTTTCTGCTGTTTTTGGTTTCGAAATCCTAGTAACGAAATATTCTCGGAATTGGACGAAACGAAGACCCGGGGGCCTATTTTTCCACGGAGCTTCCAGGAAGACCGAAGAACACACGAAGTGGGGCACGAGGTGGCGACACCACAAGGCGGCGCGGCCCGGGGGGCCGCGCCGCCCTATGGTGTGGCCCCCTTGTCCGGCCCCGACTGCGCCCTTCCGCCTACTTAAAGCCTCCGTCGTGAAACCCCGATGCGAAAAACCACGATACGGAAAACCTTCCGAGACGCCGCCGCCGCCGATCCCATCTCGGGGGATTCGGAGATCTCCTCCGGCACCCTGCCGGAGAGGGGATTCATCTCCCGGAGGACTCTACACCGCCATGGTCGCTCTCGGAGTGATGAGTGAGTAGTTCAGCCACTGGACTATGGGTCCATAGCGAGTAGCTAGATGGTTGTCTTCTCCTCATTGTGCTTCATTGTTGGATCTTGTGAGCTGCCTAACATGATCAAGATCATCTATCTGTAATACTCTATGTTGTGTTTGTCGGGATCCGATGGATAGAGAATACCATGTCATGTTAATTATCAAGTTATTACATATGTGTTGTTTATGATCTTGCATGCTCTCCGTTACTAGTAGAGGCTCTGGCCAAGTTTTTAATTTTAACTCCAAGAGGGAGTACTTATGCTCGATAGTGGGTTCATGCCTGCATTGACACTGGGACGAGTGACGAGAAAGTTCTAAGGTTGTGTTGTCCTGTTGCCACTAGGGATAAAACATTGGCGCTATGTCCGAGGATGTAGTTGTTGATTACATTACGCACCATACTTAATGCAACTGTCTGTTGCTTTGCAACTTAATACTGGAGGGGGTTCGGATGATAACCTGAAGGTGGACTTTTTAGGCATAGATGCAGTTGGATGGCGGTCTATGTACTTTGTCGTAATGCCCAATTAAATCTCACTATACTTATCATGTCATGTATGTGCATTGTTATGCCCTCTCTATTTGTCAATTGCCCGACTGTAATTTGTTCACCCAACATGCTTTATCTTATGGGAGAGACACCTCTAGTGAACTGTGGACCCCGGTCCATTCTTTTAATATCGAAATACAAATCTGCTGCAATACTTGTTTTTACTGTTTTCTCTGCAGACAATCATCTTCCACACAATACGGTTAATCCTTTGTTACGGCAAGCCGGTGAGATTGACAACCTCACTTGTTTCCTTGGGGCAAAGTACTTTGGTTGTGTTGTGCAGGTTCCACGTTGGCGCCGGAATCTCCGGTGTTGCGCCGCACTACATCCCGCCGCCATCAACCTTCAACGTGCTTCTTGACTCCCTACTGGTTCGATTAAACCTTGGTTTCTAACTGAGGGAAACTTGCCGCTGTGCGCATCACACCTTCCTCTTGGGGTTCCCAACGGACGTGTCAACTACACGCATCAAGCAAATTTCTGGCGCCGTTGCCGGGGAACGAAGAAAAGTTACTCCGCAAAGATTTCTAACTCCCACGTCAACTGCCATCAATCCCCTAAAAGAAAAAGGAAAGCGAAAGATGGTTGATAATTGTTAGAGCGGTGACAATAATGCATTCACCGAAATCCGCAAATATGTATGCCTCATGTTTATACCGAAATTATACCACTTTTGGGCCGTTTCAAATTACCGAAACTATATGCCAAAACTATATCCCCTAAAAGAAAAAGGAAAGCGAAAGATAGTTGATAATTGTTAGAGGGGTGACAATAATGCATCCACCGACACAGAGAGAGAGGGGTGGCCACGAAGAGAGAGAGGGGTGGCCACGAAGAGACGGGGAGGGGTATACTGCCCGTTAGATCAGTTGATCAACGGTTCGTGGAGTCGATCCGTGTGACAATGGCTCAACCAATCATGATAAGTTTGGGATTCTGAGAGCATTTGTGACAGAACTTGAGGGCAAAACTGAGTAGTACTAACAATCCAAGGGCACATAAATAGTAAATAGACTAAGGGATTCAAACAAAAAGAATTACAAAATGAAAAATGCGTGTTTTCTACAATATAATTCATATTGGGCTACATCAAATTATTCGCAATTCAAATATACATGAGTGTGACAATTATGGCATCATTTAGACAAACTATGTTTTTGGGGAAGATGTTTTGCAAAGGGGTTTGAGTGGAAAACCATGCATCTTCATAGCTACACTAGTGATTCGAGAAGTGGCAATTTGTGGTAAAACTTGATTTATATATGTTTGTTAAGGTTTTCTTGGTGGCAGATTGCGTAGGAAGACTCCATGAGTAGGTGCCACTATGTTTTTATTTTTTTGATTTTTTTTGCGCATGAAATGACTCAATTAGATATGTTAATCTTATTTGTTGACTCTCTGTTGACTAGCTACTTGAGGGTAAAACTGAGTATATTGCACTTGCCAGCCTAAGTACTCGAGGGGAAAACTGAGTACAGATAAAATTTCTGTATAAGGCCCGAGGTTATAACTGAGTACACCTAACGTCCCAGGGTTAGACTCGTGTCGCGGTGCACGCTGCAGCCGTGCATAGCGGACGCGTGTTGCGGTACACGCCACCTTCGTCTTTATAGAGCCCTTTTCCTCTCCCTCGACGCACTTTCTCACTGCAACCGCCTTTCCTGTCCCATCATCTTCTCCACAACCGAAGAAAAAACCCCGAAGAAAACCGCCGGCGATGGAGAAGAATAAGATGCCCATTGTCGGAGCATCAGCCGCCGGCGCATCGGCCGCTGCCCCCGTCCAGGCCCCTGTCGCTGCTTCCAACGTAGCAGCCGGCGCATCAGCCGCCGGCGCATCGGCCGCCGCCACCGTCCAGGCCCCCGTCGCTTGGGACCCGTACGAACCAGCGTCGTACGTCGCGCCGGAGAACCCCTACGACACCAGCATCATCGACGACGAGCCGGAGGTAACCCTTTGCTCCCTTGTTCTTATCCCATTTCAATCCTTTTGTGTTAGATCTAGCGTTATTAGGGTTCGTCTGTTCCTAGTTCAATCCATTTGTGTTAGATCTAGCGTTATTAGGGTGCGTTTGTTCCCTAGTTCAATCCATTTGTGATTTGCTTTTGTTTAAGATTTGTGCCGATGATGATGAATATTTGGGCATAAATTGATTCAGGGTTTGGTCAGTAAACAATTGGTGTGTACAAATTTGTTGTGCATGATCTGTGGTTTGCTGAATCAAATCCTGGATATAAGTGTGTCCAATGTAACTGAGGCTACCTCTTTTTTTCGAGCCCATATTATCATGCGTGATCTTTGTTCACTCTCTGTTCCATCATCGTTGCAATTGACTCCGTGTTTTTGCACGATCTTTGGTGCTACGTGACAGAGTGCAGAGCAGCGACGTCGACAGCGACGACGAGTCCTTCCACACCAAGACTCGTCACATCCTCAGGAGGCTGCAGTCCGGCCATTACGATGTCCCCTTTGCTCGAGGCATTTACAAGTGCCCCTTTTGCAACAGGAAGCTCCGCGCCACCGACTTCAACTGCCTGGTGAACCATGCTGAATCCATTGGCAGATGCGGCGCTAGAGTTGGAACGACGGTGAACGTGCATGCGTTCATGGCCAAACACAAAGCACTTGGGATTCACTGCGCAACCTCCGAGGCGAGTCACGGGCGCAACTCGGAGGCGTTGAACATGCCTCTCTGCACTCTTCGTATGTGACTGCTCTATCCGTAGAGCAGCTTAAATTCATGTAAAATGTAGCTTATGTTGTAGGGTTCTATCGGTACTACTTGTTGGATCTGTCGTGAACATATCTATGCTATGTTGGTCTGCTGTATGCAACTTATCCTATATTTTTTTCGGATTTGTGCCCTAGATTTCCTACCTGATTGGGTAAAAACGAAGGCATAAAGAAATGAATGTCGTTAAAAAACGAAGGAGAAGCTGCTCTAGATTTGCTACCAATTTGGGCTATCAAATATGAATGAGATCGAGCGAGAGAGAGGAAAAAGGTACATTGAAAACCGCTAATGCTGGGCGAAAGAGACGAAACCACTCGTGCCCACGTCCCGGACCCACACGGCTCCACACGCTACGGCCCCACACGCTACGACCCCACACGCTACGGCCACACACGCTACGGCCACACAAACATGGTCTTGTCCTGTCCCACGCGGTTCCTTCCTACCAGCCCCACACGACGCGGCCCCACAAACGACACGACCCCACTCGTCAGCACGGAACGGTCAACTTAACGGAATCCTGCCGTCCGAGCTGCTTCTGCTCCTTCTGCGGGTTTCAGACAAAGGCTAGGGTAAAACTGAGGAAAAACTAAGGAGCTGGGGAAAACTGAGCACAACTAAGGACCCGAGGGCACAGAAATAGAAATCCCTAGATTAATATGGTAGTGCAGAGTCGCCACATGTTTTCTCTTGTTTTTAGATGCTTGATTCATATCTCAACCATGTGTGCCGCATGATGTAATCTTTTGTAAGACTTACAATTAAACTTAATGATCATCGATAAAAGCCATATGTATCAATCGATGCAGAGGCTGGGGCGAGAGTCCATTTTGAAAAAAGTGAGAACCGACCAGCAACATCCACCACAACCCTAGGACGGTACCACACAACATAAGAAAAATGATCACCGTGTCAATCGACCGGCGGCTAGCGTGCAGATGTTGGTGCACCACAATCCGGACCCCACTATCTATGGGATCGAACAAATATCTCTTGTGCGTCTCCATGTGGAGTGTGAAGATGCCTCCCCCTACGTCAAAGAGAAGTGGTGATGATGATGGCGCTGATTTCCCCTTCACCGGAGGCGCTGGTGCGGCAGGATCTACCCTCTCCCAGAGTAGGAGAGGACTTTCGCCTCCGCCGCCTCAATATATCTCAGGGAAAATATGGCTTAGGTTTTTGGGCGTAATGGAGGCGGCTGTATAAAGGAGGGCCCTGAGGCGACGCTCGAGGTTGAAACGAGCATGGGGCGCGCCACTTGTACTCTTTTTGGCCCTCATGGACTCCCTGCGTGCTTTTTTTGGCCCAGGGTCCTTCTCCTGGTGAAAAAATGATTAGGTATTTTTTCCTTCGATTTTTAGGTGTCTATAAGGTCCCTTAAACAACAAAATACGAAAATGGAGGTTTTCTACCTCCCAGAAATTAAATACCAATGAAAGGGACTTTGTAGGAAAGTCCCGGAAATCAACTAAAAATGCATAAATAATGATGTATGATGGTAAATATCAATGAAAACAATCATATATGTCACAATATTGATGATGTAAAATGCACTTATCAACTCCCCCAAGCTTAAACCTTTGCTCGTCCTCGAGAAAATAAGTGAATAGATCATATCATGCATCAATGAGCTTATGGTTGATAATAAAAAAATATGAGCATTGCGTCGTCAACTTATGCATATTCAATTGTCTTGTAAAATCTCTGAGCTAACAACCATACAAATTTGGACTTCATATAATAGAAATTCTAGCAACTACCCCTTACCATTTGATCAAGACTAACAATTTCATGCTAGACAATTGAACATGTTTCATATATCTTTTCTATATGCATGACTTTTTACCAGCTTAGTTTGTCTTTTACTTTGCCTTTGTAATGAAGATAAACTCTTATAGAGCAACGAGTTACAAGAAAAGAATTTGCTAAACAAGAAGATAAACATGAAGTTCAACTTTGTCAAACACTTTGCCATATTTTCAATGGTATCAGTTATTAGTCTTGTCCCCTAGTAACCAGTATAAACCTTATTCATGGATTTTTTAATCATTTCATATGCTTTGCATCCACCTTTACCTTTAACTTTCCATGGCTAACTGAATCCTCGGATGCCGACCTTTGCAATCACATTCTTTTTTTAAGCATATGTATTGAAATATCCATGACCATCAGTTTACCAGTTGATTACTAAGTAGTACAAGAGTATCTCATGTCCCCTTGTCATCATCTCTTCCTAACCATTTGTTCTCCAAGAACACATCTCCACCACAAATTCAAGGTATTTTCTTTTTCTTTGTTTATTAGTATTAATTGCTCTACTTGAAAAGTTCTATGCTTGTCCAACATGCTCAAGTTAATTTAGTTCAAGACAAGGTGTAGAGGAGGGTACTCGAATTATGGTCATCCATTTGTCGACTCCTGCTAGAGGGTTTCATAAAGTATCTTGATGATGTCATGTATGACAATACGATGCATTCGAGTGGTGTTGTGCGCAGTGGATGGGACGCAACGATGTGGCCCCTATGTTCGAATGTAGACCGTCACACGAAACCACTAGGGTTTACTTGGCCGCACGATACACGTAGAAAATGGAGCATGCCGCACCGTGATTCCTCGTTTCTCGTGGAGGCGGGGATAATAGGGAGACGGTTCGCTCCCCGTGCCGACACGTGTCATCATGGATACGGGTCATGGCAATAGATTGGATCCACCGATTGTTATTAACCGCGACAATGGTATAAACGAGGGCCCAGACGGCCTATTCTACCATTCTTCTTCCGATGTTGCTTCTTCTTCCTTACATCTCATTGCCACTGCCTTCCGGAAATCCTAGCGTAGGGATTCATAGTAGAAAACAAAAGTTTTTAACTAGCGCAACCCGATTGCCTAGATCTATCTAGGAGTAATGTTGTAACAAAGATAGTTTTGGTGATGTACCCTCGTTGAACAAAAGCAGTTCGTTCCGCTAGAACATGGATGATGTAGTCGTACTCGTTGATGACCTTAGGTTCGAGTTCAATCCTCCTGGTACAACATCAAGTGCCGCAAGTGCATCACGTCGTAGTTTTGCATACATACGGTGTGCAACGACGCTCCTGTCTTCATTCCAGCACATGTGCAGAAGTAGATCTTCTAGATTCGGATCCCAGCAGTGCTCTCACGTAGTGGGTGGAGTAGACTCCCTCCGTGTGCAGTTCATCAAGGAACCTCACGCGGGAGAGAGAACTAGAGATAAGGGGCTCTCACTTTTCCCTCAAGGAGGGGATTGTGTACTTCCTCCTCCCTCATGTGTTCACCTTATATAGGGGGAGGGGAGGAAGGGTGTGGCCATCCCTAAGGGAGGTGGGAGGGGGTGCCGGCCATCATGGTCCAAGGCCCAATTCCCAAACCCTAGCCGCCCCTAGCTATCCACTTGGGGGTTGGCCGACCTCCTAACGGGCTTCCTTCCGGAAAGGGCCAATTAAGGGTGGGCTGCCTTTTATTATTAAATAAATCAATATATTTAATATTAATTCAATTAGTTAATATATACTACATATTATATAATTCCCGATGATCCAAGACACCTCTCGAACCACTCCGAACAACCTTCAGATTCTCCCGGAACCCTTTCCAGTTCTCTCTCTATTCTATGATATTTCCAACGAATCCAAAACCATCTTATGTTTCGTTGAACCCTTAAGCGTGTTTCCCTACGGTTCGAGAATGACAAAATGATAGGTGCATTTTACATCATCAATATTGTTATATATATGTCTAGTTTTTATTGATATTTTCCATCATACATCATTATTTATGCATTTTAGTTGATTTCTGGGACTTTCATACAAAGTCCCCTCCATTGGTATTTAATTCCTAGGAGTCAGAAAACCTCCTTTTTCGTATTTTATTGTTTCAGGGACCTTTTGGACACCTAAAAAGCGAAGGAAAAATACATGATCAGTTTTTCATATGGAGAAGCATAGTGGGCCAAAGAAGCACGCGAGGGGGGCCACGAGGTCCAAAAGAGACAAGGTGGTGCGCCCCTGCTAGGGCGCACCACCCAGGCTCGTTTGACCCTCGGGCATCGTCCCTTTTTAACCGAGGCCTCTGTTTCACCCAAAAACCTAAGCCATATATTTCCCGAGATTTATTGAGGCGGAGGCGAAAGTCCTCTCCTACTCCAGGAGAGGGCAGATCCTGCCGCACCGGTGCCTCCAGTGGAGGGGAAATCGACGCCCATCGTCATAACCACTCCTCCTTGACGTAGGGGCATCTTCATCAACATCTCCATCAGCACAATCATCACCACCATCACCATCGATGAGATTGATTTCATCCCCCTCATAGTTTGTGTTTGATCTAACCCTGGATATTGTTTTAAGGGATAGTTGCATGTTTGTGATTGGTACTTTGTCATTATTTGGTGGAGATATTATATATTCAGATTGTGTTATAATCATTATGTCTTTGGTCCATATTATGTTTGAGACTTGTGAGTAGTTTCCCATGTTCTTGAGGGCGTAGGATGATCTGGCTATGATTCTATATGATGTGCAATGAGTATTTGGTCAAGGGTTATTTTATCTTTTACGTTGTTCTATGATGGTTTATGCGAATGTTGACTGTGTAGTACTTCACCTATATGGGATCATAGGGCTACACTTTAATGTAATGAATGAGTGTTGGAAGGCACAGAATGATAGAAACCATTTTCCAATATTTTTGAGTTGCATTAGAGGGGTTTATGTCGGGGACAAATGATCTTATTGCTATGGTGAGATATTTATGTCTTAATGATTCCTATACTTGCACATGACAATGGCTCTAGGACCCATCATAAGGGGTGTATTTTATCATATTTATGGCTGCACCTAATTTAGGCTCCGCCCCTAAGGGAATGAAACTTGACAAAATATTTACCATGTTGTGTATAACTCTAATGCTAGTTAATCCATGACGCCGTCGGGAACACTTGTATCATATAAGAACACACACACTTGAGGTTGTCCTCTTACTGCATAGAGGATTGGACTTCCTCTCACTGAGAGCATTTACATACTGCTATTTACTTGCTGCACTTTATTTTATTGAAAACTATACACTCGATCAAAACACCAACACTATTGCACTGTTATTATTGTTTGCTTGTCAAATCCGCTAACCAATACCTTTATCTCATAGTGGGTTCGATAACCTTTCTTATTGAAAAGTAGTACAATTGATCTCCTGCACTTGGGAGCCATCACATAAACATGATCGAGACACATCTCCGATCAGTGATCACTAGGGGTTCTGGAGAACCATAATGATCCCTGTGCATTCCACGAATATTCAAGTCGTTGAACCATTAAAGTCGAGTCCTATTCCCTTTGTTACTTCGATATCAGACTTGTCAGAGATTTGATCATCGGTATCACCATACCTAGTTCGATCTCGTTACCGGTAAGACTATTTAGCTCGTTTCCATGTTATTCCATCCTCATGACCTAGTCATATGTTGCAACATTATGGATGCAATCTCACCGAGTGGGCCCAGGGTATCTTCTGTCACGCAGATGAACAATTCCTGCTATTGATACATACGCCTCAACATATCCCCTCGGCATACCCAACACACACCTTTATGATCACACTGTTACGGTGTGACAGTTGATGTAGTCAAAGTAGCTCATGTTGTGCAGAGCACGTAGTTGGGAAACCCCAAGAGGAAGGTATGATGAGCACAACAACAAGTTTTCCCTCAGTAAGAAACCAATGTTTAATCGACCAGTAGGAGAAAGAAATCACTTCTGAAGGTGTTGCTAGCTGACTTTGGCAGGGCGCACTACCGGTGTCAGCAACAACGTGGAACCTGCACACAACACAACCAAAATACTTTGCCCCAACTTACAGTGAGGTTGTCAATCTCACCGGTTTTGCTGTAAACAAAGGATTAGACGTATAGTATGGAAAGAGATGTTTGTTTGCAGTGAAATAAAGAGAACAATGTTTTGCAGTAGATGGATTTATTAGTGTAAAAGAAAGGACCAGGGTCCACAGTTCACTAGAGGTGTCTCTCCATAAAGATAAATAACATGCTGGGTAAACAAATTACAGCTGGGCAATTGACAGAATAAAGACCATACATGACAATATGATTACTGTGAGATTCATTTGGGAATTACAACAAGATTCATAGACCGTGATCCAACTGCATCTAGGACTAATAATCCACCTTCAGGTTAGCATCCGCACCCCTTTCAGTATTAAGTTGCAAGCAACAGATTATTGCATTAAGTAAAGTGTGTAAAGTAAACAATAGAATTATCCTTGGATAAAACATTGTTGTTTCTCCCTAGTAGCAACAACACATCTATAACCTTAGAAGTTATTGTCACTCTCCCAAATTACAAGAGGCATGAACCCACTATCGAGCATAAATATTCCCTCTTGGAGTCACAAGCACATACTTGGCCAAAGCATGTACTACAACGGAGAGCATGCAAATTCACAAATAACATATATAAACAGGTCTATAATCAACTCAATCATAGTATTCAATATTCATCGGATCCCAGCAAACACAACATGTAGTATTACATAAAGATGATCTTGATCATGATAGGCAGATCACAAGATCTAAACACGAAGCATAATTAGGAAAATACAACCATCTAGCTACTGCTATGGAACTGTAGTCGAAAGATGAACTACTCACGCATCACTTCGAAGGTGGGAATGGTGATGAAGAGGCCTCCGGTGATGATCTCCCTCTTCGGTAGGGTGTCGGGAAGAGCTTCAGAACCCTCCCGACCTAGGATCGACGATGGCAGCGGCTACTGAACTTTTCATGGATGGAGGCTCGGGTATTTAGGTTTTTCCCAAACAGATGAATATATAGGCGGAAGGGCGAGGTCGTTGGGCGCCCGAGGGGCCCACACCATACCTAGGCGCGGCCAGGGGGTGGGCCGCGCCTAGGGGTGGTGTGGCCACCTCCTGGATCTTCTCTGTCTCCCCTCTGGACTCTGTCTTCGTGGCAGTAAAATTGGAACTTCGGCTTTTGTTTCGTCCAATTCCGAGAATATATTCTGTACAACTTTTATGAAATACAAAAACATCAGAAAACAGGAAATATCACTGTGGCATCTTGTTAATAGGTTAGTTCATGAAAATGCATAAAAATGCCACGAAGTGTAAACAAAACAGAAATTGGTGTAAAACAAGCATGAAGCATAAAAAATTATAGATACGTTTGCAACGTATCAGTAGCCTCTGGTGATAGTGATTAGATATTATCTCAAAGTCTAATGATTAGGTTACTACGCTTTCATAATTACTGTAACGTTATAATAACGAAAGTTAACAAATATGAATCCCCACGTGGATTTCCTTTCAAGTTTTCGAAAAAATAAAAGAAAAATGATAGGAATTTAAAAAAATAAATCCTTTGAGATTCCCATGTATTATGTCATCTATTATAATAAGGAAAATTAACAAAGATGAATTTCTACTTTCTTTTGCAAAATGCCGCCATGTTTCGGAAAATGGTTTTTTTGCTTGCATACGACCTCATATCCGGTTAGTGCCGAAAAATATATAACTGTCTACATCCTTTTAGAGATTTTTTAGATTCTTCATAATAGAAAAGGAAATAGGACTTTTTCAGATTTTAGATTTCGCGGCAATTAAAAAAAAACAGTGGCGCACCAAAATGGTGGTGCGCCACGACTAACCTTGAATCGGCCACCTACCCCACCACCTACCTACCATATCCCCACACCCTTATCCTCCCAACGAGAGCATTGTTCTTGCTTTCTTCGTCCCTCCATCTCCCTCTCTCACCAGAGTTACCTAGGCATCCTTCGCTGCCAGTCTAGGGCTCCACCGCGGCCTCCTTCTCCGTCGGCCTCGGGATACTCCTATCTCCGCCTCCACCCGACCCGTTCCCACAACTATGACCTCAACCTCCACCTCCACGCGGCCTGCCCCGACGACCTTGGCCTCGGCCTCCACGCGGCCGGCCCCAGCGCCACCTCCACCTTCACGCACTCTGCCTGTGGCGACCTTTGCCTCCACCTTCACGCGTGCACCCATCGACAAGGACGCTCCATGGAGCAAAACAAAACAAGAAATAAAAAAACGCAAAATCGCAAAAAATGGCAACAAAATTCAAATTTCAAAAGTATACCTATGGTGCACCACTTTTACTTACCTGTGGTGCATCACCCGTTGCGCCATGGCTATCTTCAATACCCATGGCACACCAAATAGTGTGGCACGGCTACCTGTTATGCTAGACGCACCCAGATGCGGCACGGGTAGCAAAAAACGGCGCGCTGCGCCTAGGCTTTTTTCTAGTAGTGTTTGTTTCAGCAACAGGTGCATGATTTTGTACCCAGCCCAAACAATAATTTGGAGGATTTGTGGAGCGTAGAAAGAGGTAGGTCAAGTGCACAGACGCAGAGGTCTTCGATACCCTCATATGTCTTGTGTTTTAGTCGATGTGGAGTGTTCGGTAATGTTAGCATGTAGTTGGTACGTCTCAAATGTATCTATAATTTTTGATGCTTCATGCTTGTTTTACACCAATTCATATATGTTTTTCTTACACTTCGTTGCACTTTTATACATTTTCCGGCACTGACCTATTAACAAGATGTCAGAGTGTCAGTTCCCTGTTTTATACTATTTTTGTATTTCAGAAAAAGTGTACAGAAAATATTCTCGGAATTGGACGAAACAAAAGCCGAAGTCAATATTTTACCGTAACGAAGACAGAGTCCAGAGGGGAGTCGAAGGGGGGCAGCAGGGCGGCCACACCTACCCTAGGCGCGGCCTAGCCCTGGCCTGCGCCTAGCGGTGGTGTGGGCCACCCTGGCCTCCACCGACCTTGCCCTTCCTGGGCCTTTTTGCTGCTGAACTTTTATTATATTATCGGTGATCGTGTTGCCTGCGGTGTCTATTCCGAGTCTCATGTCTCGGATGTGTCCGGTGAGTTCTCACTGGACATGGGAGGCTGTACCCCAGGGTGAGGACGCTTTTTTGATCAGATTGCCTTCTTTCGAGGACCTAGCGAGGGTGGACGGTTTTCAGATGGGGGTTCCCTCCTTTTAAGGCAGAAGCTATTGTCTCTATTTGGAAAGCTCATGATATCCCTCATAAGTCTGAGCTCAAGAAGGTGTGGGTCGATGTTCAGGGAGTTCCTTACACTGTGCGACATTTTCTGGGACTATGGGTTGTTGGTTCCCTTATTGGGACAACACTGGACGTCGACCTTGTTACTCTCCTGAGTCGTGGTGTTGTTCTTATTTTCGTTGGGATGTTGAACTCCAAGGCTCTTGAAAAAATTGTCGATGCGGTTAGCCCTTGCGTTGGAGCGGCATGTGTGGTCAGGTTGAAGGCGTATGACTTCTTTTTCCGCCGTGAGCCGGTGGATTTTGTGCTGGATCCCAATTATGTTCCGTACTTTTGGAGGCGCAAGGATGATGATAGTGAGGATGCAGATGCTGGAAAGGGGAAGGGATCGGCGGGCTCTTTGGGGCCATCTAGGGTGTCAGATTCTAAGGCAACCAATATGGACATCGATACCAGTCAAGCTTCTGTGCTAATCATGGCAAGTCGGTGGCAAATGTATCCTACTCTCCAATGCTATTAGCAGTTTCAATCACGCCGTATCTTTACTATTATACAGAAACTAGCGGGGTAGCCCGTGCATACTGCACGGCTAGACTTTTTTCCTTTTCTGTGATAGAAATGATTTTCAATCTGTTTATCTTCACCGAATGCATAACCTTTTTTACTTATTACAAAATCTGATCTATAATGTTGTTCAATAAACTGATAATATTCATATTAACCCAAATCCGACACAATATGAGTATGTATATACTTAATCTTGTAACGTTATTAACAAACTTGTTGTTGTTAGTTGCATAGAGTAGAAAATACAATATAGTTGAGAGTGACACTCATATGTGTCTATAGCTTACTACGGATGCGATAAAAGTATGATATTGATGAATATAAATAAAGAGGTACCTGCACTGAGAAAGAACAATAGTTATTATTACTCGAGTGAAATTATATCTATGAAAAAAGAAAGAACTCGTCTTGTTCTATGTCAAAAATATTAAAGGGATAATATTAGGAGAAAATAAAGAGTAGTGTTTTTGGTTATGGGACAAAAAATTATATAGCCAAGCATGCATGACAATTAATTAATTATACGAATGAAAAAAGAAATGGCAGCCAGGTACTACCTCTCAAATAAGAACAACCAAAGACCCTTCATGATTTATGATCCTGCGCAATTTTAGAGAGGCCATCCCCCTCCCACCTCAATACTAATTAAACATTATATATCATTGTCGACTAAGCATTAATATGTTGAAGATCTATAAAGCACAATAGACCTGATTTGTGCAACCTCTCTAGCAAGCATGTTATGCTCCTATCGTAGCCAACTTGCAGGAACACTCCTAGCTACCAGATGAGTACATTCCTTAGATAATATTAAGACCTGCGAATATTAATACCAGTAGAGAGCACACATATGCGACAACTTCCTCAATTTTCTGACGAAAAGGCTTGTTGCAACGCGTGTAGCTGAGTACCTCCGTAGATTATCCTCACCTACAAAACCTAAGTTCTAGTTAGTGCTGGTCACTGCCATTCCCTAATGCAGGGGAAAGAAATACGTTGTGCACAAGGTCAAGTATTTTGTAAGCTCATATTTTACATAATATCCTAAACTGATGTTATACTTCCAAACAATTGTTGGTTCAAACATATTTTGAGCAAACTAATAGTATTTCCATGGCCAGCCCTACTTTTGCTTTATATTCAATTCAAAGCAAAATATGAGGATAAACACAAAGCAAAAGCTTACTGATATCCTTTTCTTTAGGTCCAGATCTTACCTCGTGATCGCTCCACCGGTGTGCAGCATCGACCTGAGCCTCATTAACTGCCATAGAAAGACAACTCATAATTATTTGATATGTGTATAAATTGTAAAAATAATAATCTAAAATAGCATCTGAATCTAGAAGGTGAAAAAGATAAATATGTGAAGTTTCATTGCATCACTAAATCAAAGAACGGATCCGAAGCTGTAAAGGGAGCACCACTATCTGTGAATATAGCCCAAGAGCATATGTGTCGTGGGCTCATGCAGCTATTATCTGGTCGAGTGCTTCACTTTGTCCGATTCCTGTAGAACGCTTCATCTCTTCAGCGTGGCAGATTGGCAGGGTAGGGATTGCCTGCCATGACCCTTGGAAGGAGATCGCCGCACTCCGTTCTGCCAATATATTGGCAAAACATCAGGCCTGATAATTAGTCCACAACATTATCGATCGTAACGAAGCCACTATATCTATATGATAGGATAATCACTTTGTTTCAGCAGTCCTAGCAGAGCGGAGTTATATCTGTCAGATGTAGAAGCCGAGCATAACACCACAACATGTCGCTGCAACCCTTCGCCTTGGCTTCAGGGCGAGCGCTGATTCAACCCTTTCTCTTAGAGATTACTGCCGGTCCACCATCCTCTTGTCAAGCAGTCCGGGTGATTACCAAAACTCTACCGTCCTTGTAACACGGAACCGCGGGAGGAGGACGACCACCTCATCCACGCTTCTTGTCCTACCCTGGCATCCAACACCTGGATCCTTTGAGGCCGGTTGTTTCGATCTACTGGGTGCTAGCGCAACGCAGCCATCTGCAGTTAATCATCGAAGATGTATGAGGACCAAGAGCATGTACCATCCATCGATCACTGCAGGCTTTAATTAAGCTAAATAGCTAATCCGATCAAGCAGCAATAGTTTACCTTTGCCATGTCTTGTGGATGTCTTGCTCGTCGAAGTTCCTGACCACCTTTCGGCTGTCACGGGTAGAGATGTAATCAATATGGCTACATATATGTATAGAAAGTTAGAAACCTGTTCTGGTCCGGATCGGACATCCATCAACCGGCGGTTATTGCTGCTGCGACGGCGCCGGCGTCGGCCGGGAGGGTTCGATCGAACGGATTGTAAAATCGTTCAATTGTCGGCGACAGTTGCACGTAGCCATTGAAGACGACGCATCTCACCAGCCCTGTCGTACGTTGACCCGACACTCCAGCAGATGATCGCCATCGTGTTGATATCACTGAAAACCATCGGTAGCATGGAGCCATGGACGACGCATGACGGCGGTCATGTTGTACGTCCGCCGGTAGATGTTATGAGAATCGCTCGTGTGTATAGGTGAACATGAGATTAGTTGGTTTTACCGACGGATATATTCCACATCGAATATAAACCGTTTACAAATCTAAACTGCAAATCCACATCTTTTTCAGTACGTGCCGGGTAGACGTGCGAAGATGAAATTAATCCTCTGGATCGTACATAACTAAATTGAAAGGGGTAGCGCGTTACCAAGCTTAGTTAATCGTGGCCGTTATTCTTGATTTGCTAATGCCAAGCTAATCTAAACCATTGGTTGTTTGTTGTTTTAATTATATAATAGATAGATAGATAGATAGATAGGTGGTATTGGTAGGTTAAAAAACTGTTTCCTTTGTAAAAAAACCCAGATCTATCAGCCCGTTAAAATTAAATCGGATCGGCCAGATCGCTTTCCCTTTCAATTCGTACATCAAAACCTGGAACCGGGGTTGGTCTTACGTACAAAATCGTTTCGTACCTCACAAAAGCTGGATGGATCTCATGTACTAGCTTTTTTTTTTGTGGGCACAGAAACACGGCCCCGATTCCATGATGTTGAATAGAGACATCCAAATTAAAGATAGTACATATCATCTATCTCTTATGCATCCCAGGCCAAATCCCAAAGCATGTGTACATACCTTCCCTCCTCCAATTTCATTTTCAAAAACTCCAACCAGCAATCGGCAAACCCCATTCACGTGAGCCATAGCGGCGGCCTTGGTAACTTCGCACGCCGGCGTGACCCTCACCCCCGCCGCGCCGCCATGACCCCCGCCCCCATCGCGCCTTCTTGTCAAAGCTGCCGGCGGACGTGGTAACCAGCCGATACCACGTCTTCCCGAAGTTCCTTTCCAAAAAAGGCAAGTCCCCATTGGATCCAGTATGAGCAACGCCGCCTCAATTCGGAAGCTACTCGATGACGAGGACGTCATCGGCGAGATCCTTTGCCGCCTCCCACCACAGCCCTCCTCGGTCCTCCGCGCCCCGCTCGCCTCCAAGCTCTGGCACAACCTCGCCATCTCCTCCGCCTTCCGCTGCCGCCTCCGTGCCCACCACCGCCACGCCCCCGTCCTCGGCGTCTATGAGAAGCACGCCAGGACGCTCCGGTTCATCCCCGCGTTCGATGCTCCAGATCATATTCCTACCGATAGGTTCTTGCTGAAGGTCTATGCCGACCATAGTTACAAAGTGTACAATTGGGCTGTACTTGGGTGCCGCCATGGCCGCGTCCTCATCATCAATCGGACCCGGTGCGAGCTCCTCGTGTTCGACCCAATCTCCACTAATCTCCACATTGTGGCCATCCCGACGGACTTCATGAACAAAGCCTACACCACCAACGGAGCCATGGTCTGCGAGGACGAAGGTATAGAAGATTCGACCAAATTCCAGGTGGTGCTAGTGGGCGTCTGGGGCAAATGCCGTGAGGGAGATCTCTCTGCCTACGTCTACTCCTCTGAGACCGGTGTGTGGGGCGACCTCGTGACAGTGCCGGAAGGCCCAAAACCATGTCGCGTTGGCCGTCTCCCATGCACCCTCGCCAGCAATGGGCTCTACTGGTGGCTGACTGAGCCTCACGGCTGCATATTCCACTTTGATTTGGGTAGCCAGCAGCTAGCACTGACCAACAGGCCTCCGGTCACCGGCATCGACATTGGCTGCAGCCGGATCATCTCGACAGAGGACGGTGCCATCGGCCTCGCTGTTCTGTCCTACCCGACTTTACGGATGTATGACCGCAAGGCGGGTTCTCATGGTTCTGCCACTTGGGTGATGCGGAAGGTCGTCGAGATGGACAAGATCCTTGGCTCCCCAGCTTCGATGCAGGCGAGGCAGACGTACATTGCCGGGTATGCCGAGGATGCCGGTGCCATTGTTGTGTCCATGCATTATGGAATGAAAGAAGATTATTTGAACATAGTTCAACTCGACTCAATGCGGTACGAGGAGATTGGTCTAGACTTCTTGGAGAACGCCTATCATCCGTACGCAACTTTCTATATAGGCGGTAAGTGAATATCCAATTTACATTGTTTTGTTGCAATATTTGGTAGGAGTAGCTAGAATATGTTTACAGTGCTTTGAAGTGTTTTACTAACGGCTTCATTTGTCATCTCTTTCACTATGGATCGATGAAATTGATAGCTGTGCTTTTTATCTATTTTAATTTAGCTTAGCGGACTATTATGAGTAATTTATAGTATCATATCATTGCTGTGAACGTACACACTTTCTAAAATTACGTGATTTATCAGGCCAGCTAGCGCTCCAACTTCCTGCTCCTTTGGACAATGATGGGGGCCCTGTTGAAGCGGAGGATGGTGATGCCTCTATACCAGAGCTTGTTTGATTGGCGTCAGCGCATTCTGTTTCACTTTATAATATATATATATATATATATAGTTGTCATACCGGCAAGAATCTACTAGCGCAATGGCTATAGGTTATGGTTCCACTCAAGACACCAGGGTTCGAGCCTTCCATTAGTATGTTTCTGTTTTAGGCCCGTTTCGTTTTCAAATATTTGTCATATCAAGGAACAAGCCCGTACGACAACTACTTGAAACAGAAACATACTAATGGGAGGCTCAAACCCTGGTGTCTTGAGCAGAACCATGACCTATAATCATTGCACTAGTAGGTTCTTGCCGGTATAATGACTATATATATTATAAAGTGAAAAGAATGTGCTGAGGCCAATCAAACAAGCTCTGGTATAAAGGCATCACAATCCTCCGCTTCAACAGCGCCGCATCATTGTCCAAAGGAGCAGGAAGTTGGAGCGCTGGCCAACCTAATAAATCACGTAATTTTAGAAAGTGTGTACGCTCATAGCAATGATATGATACTATAAATTACTCATAATAGTCCGCTAAGCTAAATTAAAACAGATAAACAACACAACTATCAATTTCATCGATCAGCCATAGTGAAAAAGATGACAAACGAAACCGTTAGTGAAACACTTCAAATCATTGTAAACATATTCTAGCTACTCCTACCAGCAACAAAACAATGTAAATTGGATATTCACTTACCGCCTGTATAGAAAGTTGCGTACGGATGATAGGCGTTCTCCAAGAAGTCTAGACCAATCTCCTCGTACCGCATTGAGTCGAGTTGAACTATGTGCAAATAGTCTTCTTTCATTCCATAATGCATGGACAAAACAATGGCACCGGCATCCTCGGCGTACCCGGCAATGTACGTCTGCCTCGCCTGCATCGAAGCCGGGGAGCCAAGGATCTTGTCCATCTCGACGACCTTCCGCATCACCCAAGTGGCACAACCATGAGAACCCACCTTGCGGTCATACATCCGGAAAGTCAGGTAGGACAGAACGGTGAGGCCGATGCCGCCGTCCTCTGCCCGGATGATCCGGCTGCAGCCCATGTTGATGCCGGTGACCGGAGGCCTGTTGATCACTGCTAGCTGCTGGCTACCCAAATCAAAGTGGAGTATGCAGCCGTGAGGCTTAGTTAGCCACAGTAGAGCCCATTGCTGGCGAGGGTGCATGGGAGACGGCCAACGCGGCATGGTTTTGGGCCTTCTGGCACCGACACGAGGTTGCCCCGCACGCTGGTCTCGGAGGAGTAGACGCGGGCAAAGAGATCTCCCACCCGGCCTTTGCCCCTGACGCCCACCAGCACCACCTGGAATTTGGTCAAATCTCCTATACCTTCGCCCTCGCAGACCACGGCTCCGTTGGTGGTGTAGGATTTGTTCACGATGTCCGTTGGGATGGCCACGACGCGGAGATTAGTGGAGATTGGGTGGAACACGAGGAGCTCGCGCCGGGTCCGATTGATGATGAGGACGCGGGCCATGGCGGCACCCAAGCACAGCCCAGTTGTCCACTTTGTAAATGTGGTCGACACAGACCTTCAGCGAGAACCTGTCGGCGGGAATACGATCTGGAGCGTCGAACGCGGGGATGAACCGGAGCATCCTGGCGTGCTTCTCATAGACGCCGAGGACGGGGGCGTGGCGGTGGTGGGCACGGAGGAGGCAGCGGAAGGCGGAGGAGACGGCGAGGTTGCGCCATAGCTTGGAGGCGAGCGAGGCGCGGAGGACCGAGGAGGGCTGTGGTGGGAGGCGGCAAAGGATCTCGCCGACGACGTCCTCGTCATCAAGCGGCTGCCGAATTGAGGCGGCGTTGCTCATACTGGATCCAACGGGGACTTGCCTTTTTTGGAAATGAACTCCGGGAAGACGTGGTATCGGGTGGTTACCTCGTCCGCAAGCAGCTTTGATAAGAAGATGCGACGGGGGCGGGGGTCATGGCGGCACGGCGGGGGTGAGGGTCTCACCGGCGGCCGAAGTTACCGAGGCTGTCGCTGCTGTGGCTCGCGTGAATGAGGTTTTCCGATTACTGGTTTGGAGTTTTTAAACTGAAATTATGGGAGGGAAGGAGGGTACGTATGTACACATGCTTTGGGTACGTATGTAGAGGATTTGGTTGTATTCTCATAAATGTGCTATCTTTAATTATCTTTAATTTGGATGTCTCTATTCAGCACCGTGGTTGGGGCCGCGTTTCTGTGCCCACAAAAAAAAAAAGGCTACTCCCTCCGTCTTCAAATAAGTGGACATCTAGCTCTAAACTTTGTCCACAAAAGAGTGTACTCCTATCTTCCCAATGCATTTTAATTGCATCTCTCTCATTGTACAGAAATCAAACTCAATAATATTAACCACATAATCTTCTTGTTTTCTACATGCACTTAGCTTATTGGAGGTCAAAGAATTAAGAGGAGAGATGCATGTTTCCAATGTATTTTTTACTCCACTTCATAAAAGTTTTAAAAACCCGGTGTACACTTATTTGTGAACGGAGTACACGAGAGACGAACGTTAACAAGCTCCTCCGAGAAAAGACGGGCGCAAAGAACACATCGGCCACTCCACTCCCATCATCCTCACCAAGAACGCCTCTAGATCTTCCAGCTCACATGGGCCGCTCCACGCTCATAATCCTCACCAAAAACGCCACTGGAACTTGGAGCAGATCCACATGGCCTAACCCCCGATCTTCCACGATTTTGTTTAGTTCTGCATCTTCTGAACCGTGTTTCTAGCTGTTATCGTTGTTCTGCTTTTCCTCGGTTTGCTCTACTGGTCTCTGCCCCTCGATGTTGCTTTGCCTGTGGGGTCTCTCTCTGATTTCCCTGTGCGTGAAAGCATGCAACAGCATCATGACTTTTTTGCCATTGATTAATTAACATGGCAATATGGCCAGCTTCTAGATAGATCGGTGGTTGATTGGAAATGCATAATCAGACGGTTTAATAAGTTGACAGTTCAGCTATCTGAAGAACCAAGCAGTGGTGGATGCACGATAAAACGGAAGGAGGGCACAACCCCAATTTTTTTTTGTATCGCCTCAATTGTGATTTTTTTTCCGTTAAATCAATAAGAGCATCTCCATCGGCTCACCCCAAATAGGCGTCGACATGTGCGCCCGGAGTGTCCTATTAGGGTTGTAGCCACCTGCTCCCCGATTTGGAGAGAGGGTACACACCGGCGACCCTGAAACGGAGACCCCAAAAATATTTTTGTTTGATTTTCACAAATAACATCGGATTTTGTTCAAATTTATACAAAGTTTGCAAAATAAATACTATTAGACGAAAATAACTAAATCTAGCCACGGTCGAAGGCGTTGTGAGCGACCACCTCGAAAATACACTTTCAACATTCGTCGTCGCCACCGGTGGTAGGAGAAATGTTAATTTGAGAAGCATGTAAATTAAAAATAAACCAGTAGTATTGAAATACCATCCGATAAATATATCTCAACTACATAGGAAACAAAAATGTACCCTGAATATACAGGAAAAAAACACATTGAAAGAGCGACTTTTTTTTATAAAAAAGGTGAAACAAAAAATTCGAATAATAAAAAGTGTAAACATTGTTTGAAAATGTAAAAAATAAAGAAAATAAAAATAATAAGAACAAACCTTAGATCGAAACGAAGGAGCAACTAAACGCTAGCTATCCAAACCATCTTGAACCGAAACCTCGCGTGTGTTTTCTTTCAGGTCTCGTGTGTAAAAATTAATAAATAAGAGCATCTTCACTCGCATATCCCAAAGCGATTAGGAGCGCACCGGACAAAAAAAACGTTCCCCAGCCGCGTCCCCTAAATCCGATTTTTATCCGGCGTCCCGAGCCCGTTCCCGCCCTACAGAGGACACACCGGGGACGCCGGACGCACCGAAAAGCGAGGCGAAGCGACGCGGGCCCGACCCGTCAGCGGCTCGGAAGGCTAAAACCTCGTCGCCTACCTTTGGTCAAGCGACGTTAATGGCATCCCAGTTTTCCCAGGCGACGCAGGGACGCGTCTCGTCGTGCACGGCCACGTGGCCGTCCGCGCCAGCGTTATTGCGTGCAACCACCCGCTGCCGCCGCTATACATTAAGAGGCCCTGCAGTTCGTCCCAATCTCTCACCGCTCCCAAACCATCTCCCCGCCGCCCCCAGATCTTCTCCTCGTCGCTCCAAGCAATGTCGTCCTCGTTCTCCCGCAAGATCGCCGCGGCGAACGGCTTCAGCCGCGGCAGTCTAACCGTGAAGGAGGCATGGACGCTATACCATGCGGGATATCCAGTCCCTCCGGACATGCGCCTGCCAAGCAGCGGTGGTTGGAAGATGGCAATGAACGGCATTGGCATCCCGCCGCCGTCGACACCGGGCACGGATCGCTGGAAGGACGCCATCAGGGCCCGGCGGGCTGAACTCACCGCCCAGGAGCGGGCGGATCCGACCCGGGCGGCGAAGAACAACGACGACTGGTGGGCCACGTACTTCAAGGCCAAGTACGACGTTGAGATGTGCAGCACCATCGGCCTCATCGGAGGGCCGAACAGCTGGAATAGGGACGGGCGCGCCCTGTTCAGGGGCGCTCCGGGGCGCACCCTCGACAACATCATCCGCGGCATCCGCAACGGCGCTCCAAGGTTGGAGGCGCCTCCCTCACCGCCACCGTCTCCCGCTGCGCAATGGCAGCCGAGGAGGACCACGTACTCGTCCTCCTCGAACTCTTCTTCCTCGGGACCGACCCGATCGACGCCGTCCTCGTCGTACCGCTCGACGCCCTACACCATCCGCAATCGCGTGAAGGAGGAGCCGGCGACGCCCATCAATCTGAGGCACGGCGGCAGCGGTAGCAAGAGAGGCGCGGCGGCGCTCTCCTCACCCCGAAGCCGGAGGTGAAGGAGGAGCCGGAGGAAGCGTCGCAGGAGGCGCTGCTCGCGGAGTACGAGCGACAGTAGCGACGACCCCGAGGACTGCGCAGGGCTGCGAGCGGCGTTCTTGGCGTCGCTCAACGACAAGGACGCCTGGAGGGGAGACGTCGAGACGGCGATCGCCATGTCCATCCGCGGCTCCGGCAAGCCGCTCGTGGACCTCACCGACGACTGCGAGGCAGGGCCAAGCGGCCTGGTGAAGGACGAGCCCGCCGAGCACATCAAGCAGGAGGTCGTCACCGACGACATGGACAACTTCCATCAGTACTACGACGCCTTCAGCCGCCGCAAGTACTACTAGATTAGGTTTAGTTTAAATTTAGTCGAATCTAGTTCGAATCTATATGTAATATATACCAAGTTAGGATGAATTTAATCAAATCTCGCACAAGTTTAAAATTTCCGAAATTTTGTTTGAGGGACGCGACTGGGGAGCGATGTCCCCCAAACACGGCACGAACAAAATACATCACCAAACGCTCGATCCGGCGCAGTTTGAGGGACGATTTGGAGGACGCGACTGGAGATGCTCTAAGGCCGATGCACAATAGTAAACATCAACACAACCTTAACTCGGCGGCAAGCACCACTCTTTGTTGCTCGACACCCGGGTTCGAAACTCAGCGCTCGGAGTTTTAATTTCCTTTTAGCGCATGCGCGCAGCGAATGGGTCATCATCAACTGCGTGCCAAATTGGGCTGGTGTCTCAGACAGGGGTAGTCGAATATTTTCTCAAATTCTGGGTTGGACACGTCCCCACCCGCTGGGTCACATGTCATATATAGATGATACTATAAACAATGTGTACAACAGTCTGTCCCTCACTCTCTCCTCATTCTTTTTCCTCCACATCATCAAAATCACATATAACCACTATTTACAGACAGCTTAGTCAGGACTATTGTACATGCCCTAAAATAATGAGTTAAAGCTTAGCTGATGTAGCTCCTTCGAACTGGAAATGAGAGCATTTACAAGTTGTAATTGCTTCTTGAAGTGCATTTTATTAGGCATTATCTTACTTTTTCAAAAGTATAACCATGTGCTTGAATATTTGATCCCTATGTATACCTACTACAGTCATAATCTTTTAGCAAAATAGTATCAATTATCTTTACTATTATATGTGAGTCGGGACATCGTAAAAATATTTGATGTCAAAGATTGGAGACATCCATACCATCTAATCGCTCAAAACATTCCTTGATATCTTGCCATCCGCTCGTGCTCTACTTTCTCCACATATGGTAAGCGTCAATTACTTTGAAAATTTAATGTAAGGAGCATTAACACCCTGATGTTAGATAAGGAAGTAAAATAGATTAGTAATCGTGGGATCGCACAATCAAGGATGGCCGAATCGCCACAATCAATTAGGAATCAATTTGTTTGGTAATCAATAGTGCAATACTATACATACCTAATTTTAGCGCACACGCGCAGCGAATGGGCCGTCATCAACTGCATGCCAAATTGGGCTGGTTCCTTAGATGAGGGGTAGTTGAATTTTTTCTCAAATTTCTGGGTTGGACATACCCCCACCGGCTGGGTCCGCCCATGGAACCAAGCACGATCTAAAACAATGAGTTAGAGCTTAGCTGATGTAGCTCCTTCAAACTGAAAATGAGGGCATTTACGATTTGTAATTGCTTTTTGAAGTGCATTTTATTAGGCATTATCTTACTTTTTCAAAAGTAGAACCACATGCTTCAATATTTGATCCCCTATGTATACCTACTTCAGTTATAATCTTTTTGCAAAATAGTATCAATTATCTTTACTATTATACGTGAGTTCGTATTGATGGATTCGTTGCATGTAAAACAAAAAAAAATTACCGCAAGAACAAACAAAATCAAGATCCAATCTAGAAAAAACCGTCAAAATCTAATCTACTAGATGTAAGCAACGAGAAATATCGAATCCACATACCCTTGTAGATCGCTAAGCGGAAACGAGATCAGATCTCGTGGGTGATGTAGTCGTACACTTGCCGATCTCAAGATCGCGATGATGATCCCTTCGGCGCTGCAAACGGCCAGCACCTCCGTATTTGATCACACGTACAGCTCGATGAAGACATATCCTTCTTATTCCAGTAAGCAGGGAGATATGGTAGATGGGATCTAGTTCAGCTGCACGACGGCGTGATGGTGATGGAGAGTTTCCGCTAAGAGGACTTCAACTGTTTGCGTTGGGTGAAAAAAACTAGACAAAAAAAAGGAGCAGACGAAACAAACGGAAGCAACCAAAAAACTGATCTCTCTACGTGCCCGTCGTCCTGTTTATATAGGCGCGCAGGCGTGCATACCAATTACCAGGCCAAGCTTGGGCACACGATCAGTCAAACCGATCGGGCCAAGTGCCATGCAGCGATGGCTGTCTTGGCCTAGACTTGGGCCTTGCGTGCGGCCGGCCGGCCGGCCGGCCCTTGCTTATTTTTTTTTCCTTTGTCTTTTGCCTTTTTTCTTTGATAGTTTGTCTACATAAATTACTTAATTGGCCTATTAGCAAAATTTATCATAGACTATTTTTAGCCTCATATTTATTTCTACTAAAGTAAATAAATATAAATATTTACTAATTTAATTGATTTTAAAAATTATTAATCATCTTTCCGGAATAATTCCGTAACTCTCCAAAATTATTTCTTTAATCCTGAAACTACCCCTAGCAACATCGCAATTTTAAGTGTGTCATCCTACGGTTCGAGAATATGCAGACATGACCGAGACACCCCTCCGATCAATAATCATCAGCGGGATCTGGAGATCCGTAATGACTCCTACATATTCAACGATGAACAATGTGATCGAATGAACCATTAACTTACGATACCGATTTCTGCGATACTTTACTTATCCGAGGTTTGATCATCGGTATCTCTATACCTAGCTCAATCTCGTTACCGACAAGTATTCTTTACTCGTGCCGTGGTATGTCATCTTTTGTGACCTTGTCACATGCTTGCAAGCTAACTAGTAATTGTGCACGTGCCACGCACGTGTAATCGTGAGAAGGTTGTATTAAGTATCATAGCATATATTTTGTTTGCAATTTGTTTGAATTCCACCCTACTTCAGTGAGTTACATTTTTGTAGCTTTCTTCATCTACATCTTCTTTTAGTTCTAAATGCTAAACTTTGGGCCTACAGAAACCACTCATCAGTAAGCCACCAATTTAATTAAGGAAAACTTGTAGAATACTATTTGAAACAACAACCAATATATAACCATTCTTTTATATGCTATGATACTTAATACAACCAATGCTTTCATGTATATCTAGATTTAAAACAACACCAATGCTTTCATGTATATCTAGATTTAATTAAGGAAAACTTGTAGAATACTACAGTGAACAAAATTGTCAAACTGAAATATCAAGAAGAAAGCAACATTCTTTGTATCTTCATTTCTGAATTTTGATGGTCCGGTAGAAATGAATCCCTTCTTTTCCTTGTTCTCTACTCGTTTCCGCATCTTGTAACTCCGAAGTCATAGATAAAGAGATGCACATGCCAAGGGTGGTTTAAGCGGCAATGAGCGGGCACTCGCAAAGACAGTCTTCCTAGGAGGTAGCTCCCCTCGTCATGCAATCCCCGAGTTATCTTGAAAGAAATAAGAATACCCGTAACAAGAACCAGGAGTGCAACCAAAATTGTTCCAAGATGCTATAGCAAGTTGTGCTTCCTCCGGCCCTCACAAAGCTCATATCCACTTGGTTCTTAACCTGCTAAATTGGCATATAACACTCAAGAATTCACCGTAACTGAAAACTAATGTACAACTAACATAATATGTAAATTCGGCAGAAAAAACAGTATACACCACATAAAAATAGAATAATGATATGCTATATCATTGGTTAAACAATAAACACTCATATGATGCATGTTTAGAATTCCGATAAGCTCATGGTGGCATTCAAACACCCTGGATTTTGACCACAGCCAAGAACTGACTACATTTAGTCATTAGATAACTTCAGAAATGATTCAACGGATTGGAGATTTCACAAGAATTAATTAATTGAGAGTTTGAGACAAGTTTCACACATCATAGTGACGATATCTCACATATAATCTCTGAAATTTTCGGAGAAATGAAAAAGTGCATTCATATAAAAAAATCCAAAATATCTGACAGAGTCAGCATTGTTGAATTAAAAAGTCTACGCTTCATTTTGAATATGACAACATCACAAGTCAAATTAGCATTTTCGAATAAAATTAATTGGAGTTTTCTGCTTGAGTAGCATTACCAATCAAACAATCGGGAGTATACTATTTTGACTATTGCATCTCTGCTAGCAAGTGCAGACTCCGGATCAAGTGAAATGATACATGGACGAAGCTCTGTATCAAGCTGAAAGTTCTATCATCAGCTGATAAGCTCGAGGATATCCACCTTGAGAGAGTATGTATACCAGAAAATTGCGCATGCCTTGTAATTCCTCCCGAGGAGCCAAAGGCATGATATCAGTTAAATAATTGTGACTTTTATTTAGCATCAACATTTACTACAGTATGAATCCTTCATTCCCATGCACGTTCAATTATTTACCACCTATCTTATAGTCTTACCCTGTTTTACTACAGTATGATATCAGTTAAAGGCTCCATGAACATTGAATACTAATAATAATTGTCCGGACCGAAGGAAGAACAAACCTGTTTCATCCCTCCATGACATCCCTGTACACAATGTTCTTCGTGCTTTTTCCGGTGGGATCTATGTCATTATTTGGCTTGGCCAAAATCCGAGTGGTCTGCCTTGACACACCCCTCGACAGTGCAACATAAAGCTGGCCATGCAACATAATAGTCTCGGTTTCTCTGCCTTTTGGCCTCTTTAGGATCTGCAGTCATGACACAATTTACTATATGTCGAAATAATAATAGGAGAGTTGAAAGCATCAGTCATTGTTAATCACCTTGATTCTGGCCGTTGGTGGTGATATCTTGAAAAGGGGTGCGCTTTGACGCTGACATGTGTAGTGTTTGCTTACACTTTTCGTAAATGTAATTGATATTATAGAATACCTCTTCCCTGTAAAGTTAGAAGACCATAAAATATTATACATGTTATAACTGAGCAATAAATCCAATCCCTATTTTACATATGGTCCTGATCCGAAATCTCATGCATAAACCAGGGAATCTCATACATAATACTTTTGTAGCTACAGTAATCATGTACAGTACTTAATTGCATCACAAAATATGATACTCATTGCTACTGTGCTCTGACTTTACCACACTATTTTCACTAACTTTGCTCCTCAACGTTAGAGGAGCGAGTTCCGTGTGACCCCTTGATGTATGTCTTTCTGTATATAAACATATATTTTGTAATCCATCTTTTTTTGGTGAAAGAAAAACTACTATAGAAAGACTTAGAAAACAAATAATAAAAGTAATGATTTCTCATGTCGGAGCAGATATATCCCTGATATCATGAGGGAAAGTAGATATACGTCAGGCATCATGACTACAATTTTCCAAATTTATTTCTATTGAAAGTAAATGTGATCAAGAAACATGACTCTAATGGACCAGTTAATAACCATGCCCCATAAGATATGCATATATTAATTTCTAATGCACAAATAGACATTGCATGAAGATTCCTCAATCCAGGAACATGGGAATACAATGATTTTCAGTTATACAATGTAAAAAAATCATGATTTCTCTAAAGTTCTATAAATTCCTATATTACTCCCATACACAATATAATGTAAATCGTCTAGCATAGTTCATGAACAGGTTTCCTATCCCCTTAAACATTTTATCCTGGAGCTCCACAATGAACCAACTTGAGCAATAAAGTAGCCTCAGGCCAATGATTTTCACTTTTTCAGTTATACAATGCAAGCTTTTCATACATATAATTTATTTGTTTGAAATCTATGGACAACCTGAGTTGCTAAAACTTTATATTACAGTGTACCACTAAAATGATATATGCACAGTATATACCGCACATACATGAAGAAGTGAATGGATGTATATATCCAACCAAACAAAAGAAACTAACAATGTATTTCTGTCCATGTGCTCTGTACGTAACGAAAGCCAGAACAAAAAATTTCGTTGAAGAAGAGAATCGATGAACGAAGGGGAAATATTGCATCAGACCTTGATTGGCGGCAGACGTGCGGCTGCGTCCGCGCTCGTGAGGGACGACGCGAGCGATGGGCAGCGGGCGACGGGACGTGCGGCGGGCGGCGGGCGGCAGGCCGGCGGCGGCGACGGCGGCGGGCGACGGGCGGCGGGCGGGCGACGGGCGGCGGGGACGGGCGGCAGGCGGGCGACGGGCGGCGGGCGAAGGGCGACGGGCGGCGGGCGGCGGGCGGGCGGCAGGCGGCGGGCGGCGGGCGACGGGCGGCAGGCGGCGGCGGCGAGCGACGCGCGACGGGAGTGATTAGCCTAATTAGTGATTAGCCTTGATTTGCGATTGGATTGTCAGCCCCGGACTGTTTTAGCGCTAATGTCAGGTGGCCTTTGAAGCGTTGGATGAGTGTTTGACGGCTGCAGTCTTTTGGATCTGCCCCCTCTGGGCCTTTTTATATTGGTATAGATTATATGACATTCCACCGAGAGGGCACAGATCAACAAGCTAGTTTAACAAGAGGCTTACTAGGAACTCTTTTATGTTTATATAACACACAAGTATTAATGTTTCTGGTTAATACAATGATAGCATGGGATGCAAACATTTTTCATAAACACAAAGATATAATAATTACCACTTTATTATTGTCTCTTGGACATATCTCCAACACGTACATCGTCAAAAATGTTTGATGTCAAAGACTGGAGACATCCAGACCGTCTAATCGCTCAAAACATTTCCTTGATATCTTGCCATCCACGTGGTCTACTTTCCTCCACATATGGTAAGCATCAATTACTTTGAAAATTCGATGTAAGGAGCATTAACACCCTGACGTTAGATAAGGAAGTAAAATAGATTAGTAATTGTGGGATCGCACTATCAAGGATGGCCGAATCACCACAATCAATTGGGAATCAATTTGTTTGGTAATCAATAGTGTAATACTATACATACCTAATTTTTTACGGTACAGCCGCTACGAGCTGACGTTCAGTCGATTAGGAAGTTAGAAAAGTCTCCAATTCAACAATCCCTTCTCTCCCAGCGACGGGCCAATGGAAGCACGAGGTACCCCGTGAGGTCCTCCGATGCAGCGCGAGCAGCAAGGTGATACGTCTCAAATGTATCTATAATTTTTGATGCTCCATGCTAGTTTTACACCAATTCATATATCTTTTATTTACACTTCGTTGCACTTTTACATGATTTTTGGCACTAACCTATTAACAAGATGGCACAGTGCTAGTTCCCCGTTTTCTGCTGTTTTTGTATTTCAGAAAAGTTGTATAGGAAATATTATCGGAATTGGACGAAAAAAAGCCGATGTTAATATTTTACCAAAACGAAGATGAATTAGGGAGGGGGACGAAGAGCCGCAGCAGGTCGGCTAGACCACCCCTAGGCGTGGCCTGGACCTGGCCCGCGCCTAGGGTAGGTCTGGGCCCACCAGGCGCCCAACCAACCTAATTCCTCCGCCTATTTATATATCTTCTCGGGAAAACCCTGGATACCCGAGCCTCCATCCACGAAAGTTTTGTCGCGCCCGCCATCGCCGAACCCATCTCGGGGGATTCTGAAGCTCTTCCCGGCACCCTGCCGGAGGGGGAAATCATCGCCGGAGGCATCTACATCGACATTCCCGCCTCTGAAGTGATGCGTGAGTAATTCATCCCTGGACTATGGGTCCATAGCAGTAGCTAGATAGTTGTCTTCTCCACTTTGTGCTTCATGTATCGATCTTGTGAGCTGCCCTACATGATCAAGATCATCTTTATGTAATCCTATTTGTTTGGTTTGCTAGGATCCGATGAATATTAAATACTATGCTGGGATTGATTATATATTCATGTCGTATGTTATTTGTGATCTTGCATGCTCTCTGTTGCTAGTAGAAACTCTGGCCAGGTGGATAATTGTGACTCCAAGAGGGGGTATTTATGCTTGATAGTAGGTTCATGCCTCTAATTTTATGGGAGAGTGACTTTAAAACTTCTAAGATTGTAGATATGATGTTGCTACTAGGGAGAAAACAACAATATTTTATCCAAGGGTAATTCTATTATTTACTTTACACACATTGCTTAATGCGATAGTCTGTTGCTTGCAACTTTATACTGGAAGGGGTGCGGACGCTAACCTGAAGGTGGATTATTAGTCATCGACGCAGTTGGATTACGGTCTATGTATTATGTTGTAATGCCCAATACCAAATCTCATAGTAATCATTTTGTCATGTATGGTCGATATTCTGTCAATTGAACAGCTGTAATTTGTTCACCCAACATGCTATTTCTTTATGAAGAGACACCTCTAGTGAACTGTAGACCCCAGTCCTTCTTCCTTCACTGATAAATTCAACTGCAATCATGTTATGTTTATTTTCTGCAAATATCTCCTTTCATTCGATACGTCTAATCCTTTGTGTTCAGAAAACCAGAGAGATTGACAACCTCACTGTACTTTGGTTGTGTTGTGTGCAGGTTCCACGTTGTTGCTGACGCCGGTAGTGCGCCCTGCCACTAGTCACCCAACAACACCTTCAGAAGTCACGTCTTTCTCCTACTGGTCGATTAAACCTTGATTTCGTAATGAGGGAAAACTTGCTGCTATGCTCATCACACCTTACTCTTGGGTTTCCCCAACAACGTGTCTGCGTACTATGAGCACACGCCATCAAGCTGTTTTCGGTGTCGTTGCCGGGGAGAAAGAGGATTTCTGCAAGGGAGTCTCTCATCTCCAATCTCTTTACTTTGTTATAGTTTTCTTAGTTTACTTTATTTTGTTTTGTTTTGTTTGCTTTCATTATAGAAAAAAATACAAAGAATAGTTTACTTCTATAGTTGTCTTTATATCAAAAACACAAAAAATAGTTTCTAGTTGTTATTTATGTTGCTTAGTTGTAATTTTGCTAAAATGAGTATTCCTGAAGTTGAGGTTCGTTCTTTTAAGCAACAAGGGGGAGAAATTTTGAAAGATGTTTGGTATAGAATAACTAATGCTCATCATAGATGTACTAAAAATTATTCTACCCTGATCCTCCTTAGAATTTTTTTTGTTGGTTTCTCTAGTTGGAATAGATATGTTTTGGATACTCTCACAAGGGGTAATTTTCTGGGTGCTCCCGCTTGGGAAGCCTGCAACTTAATTGAAAGCTTGGTATGAATCTCACGTACTAATGTTGTTAACAATGAGAACACTTTGGAGGATGCTATAGAAAGACTAAGCTCTCTAGAGAAAAAAATGCCAAATTGCCTTGGTAATGCTAGCCAAATTAATGAATCCATAGAAAGTATCAATAAAAGAGTCATTGTTTAGATACTGGCAATACCTATGATAATATAAATCTTAGGATTGGTAAGCTAGAGGAGGCTATGAAAACTTTAAGTTCGTGGGAAAAGAGCAAAAATTTATGTTTGTTTCCAAGGCACCTAAACCAAAACAAAATTGATAAATTTGTTAGTACAACTAAGAGTGGCTTACATTTTGAATCATCTCTAGGGGTATCTAAAGTGCGTATTTTGACAAGTTGTGTTTTAGACTAAGTGATTGATCTTGATGCTTCTTCACTTGAGAATACTTGATGCTCGCATTTCTACTGCGCCTAGCTGAAAGGCGTTAAAGAAAAGCGCTTATGGGAGACAACCCATATTTTATTTACAGTAATTTTTCTTTTTGTTGAGTCTTGGAAGTTATTACTACTGTAATGACTGCTCCTTATCATTTTTATTTCGTTTTTGTGCCAAGAATAGCGTCTAATAGGAAGAAAGTAATGTTTGGGGAAATTGCTGCCCTGAAAACAGATTTTGTGTTGTTACCATAAAAATTCGTAAAAATATCCAGAGCGGAATTTTGAGCTATCATTTTTTATGCATATACCCCAGCTTGTTATCTAACTTTCATTCATCGACCACTTTTCGAGATGAGCAACAGGGGATTTTCGGAAAAATCGATCTTTATCTGATGTTCTGTTTTGATAGATTTCTGCACTATTTGCATTCGCCTCTTAAATATCTTTTTTTAGTTCTTTTGATCAAAGAACTTTTTTAAAGGTTGCTACAGTAGTTTATGCTTTAATATAAATTTGATATATGTTACTACTGAACACAAGTGGATTTGTTTATTTTGATTGTACTAATGCTGCTAATGAAGAATTGTGTGTAGTTTTTGTATGAAGGAAATTTTCAAGTGTAGGAGAGAAGAATGATGTGATGAGATGAAGAATGGACAAAAGCTCAAGCTTGGGGATGCCCCTGCACCCCAAGACATATTCAAGAGGTACAAGCGTCAAAGTTTGGGTATGCCCAAGGCATCCCCTCTTCATCAACAAAGCAACATGTCATCTCTCTATGCGCTATATTTTTATTGCTTCATACACTACGTGTTGTTCTTGGAGCGTATTTATTTTGTTTTGTTTTGTTTTGTTTTATGTAGCATATGTTGGATCCTAGCACATTTATTTTGTAGAAAGAACCACTCCTTTTTAATTGCATAGAACGCACTAGTTTTCACTGTTATTGTTCTGCGAGTGTTCTAGTTTTCTGGTACTGCGTTTAGCTCTTGTTCTTTCACTTGAATTTTGTTCAGAGCTCATTAGTATTATTTATTTGTGTATGATTATCTCTCTGGTCCATATTGTATTTCATCTCTGAGAGTTATTTCAAATAAGTTGATTGGTGTTGGATACGAGTAAAATATTTCATGACTATAGTGATGCAAAAGAAAGCTTGTCTAGAGTGTGGCATAGACTTTAGCATGTCATGTTGGACGTTATTCTTGTCATATGCTTAGTATTTTTTTTTTAGTATGACTTGTTTGAAATGGCTGAGAGTGCATAATGTGTCATTGAAAGAATCATGTGTTGTTTCTATCATAAAAGAATAGTATTGTGGTATTCTCCTTTGATGCTTTATTGGATTGACTTGGCACATGCTTATACCATTTTATGACTATAACCAGTCAACTAAAGCCTCTATGATCATTTAGTTTTTGACTTGTAATATCACTTTATGCTTTGATTGATAATGTTTTGTCGCTATGCATGATTATGGCCATTATTGCTCTCTTAGTTGGTCGCTCTCAGTCTTTTGCTAGCCTTCATCGGTACTGAATATGAGCTCTACTCGTGCATCCAACCACCAAAAGCCAAAGTTGCCAATTGTGTCCACCATATCTACCTATATGTGGTATTTCACCGCCACTTCAAAGTAAATTGCTTGTGTGCTACCTTTAAACCTTCATAAATTATCACCTGTTTTGTGTAAATTATAGCTCATGAGAAAGTAGTCTAAAAAACTATTGTGGTAAGTATGATGTCCTATTGAGTTTTAATTCTTATAAGTTGCTTGTTGTGTGATAACCATGCTATCATGGAGAACACCATCAATATGCTTTTGTTGAATATCATGTGAATTAGTATGCATGCTCATCATCTTGTTTGAAGTAAGGGATATTTACCATGAGTTGCAAAGATTGGAGTATGCATATTGTTAGAGAGGAATATTGGGCCGCAAACTAAAGCCATGTTCACATGGTGGAAGTTTCAGCTGGACAAAAGTCCAAATATATATTGTCCTTGTTTTCCTGGTATGTATGTCCAAAAAGTTGAGATTCATCAAAATTGAGAAATCAAATGAGATTCATCTCCTAGGACCTTTGTACAGGAGGCAAGGAGGTACCCCTTTGTGACACTTGGTTAAAACATATGTATGTGATGAAAATCCATGGAAGTTCAAGCTAATTAGGACAAGGTGTGAGCACTATTGGTATATTATTCATGAGGCAAGCAAACTTATAGAAAGTAATTATGCATAAGCTATACTATTTATCACTACCTTTGACATGAGTAGCGCCTCTCAAAATAAATATTTTCAACACTCCTATTGCTTTCAAAATAAAAAGCTCTAGCACATGGGTAATCTATGCTTCCCTCTGCGAAGGGCCTTTCTTTTACTTTCATGTTGAGTCCTCATCTTCTACTTTATGCACCGATTAAGAGAACGTAGTTGTCGTTCTTAGTGCAATGTGCATAGTCCCAAAATTATTATTGATTGATTCATGATTGTGCTATTGCCTGCTCTCAAATTACTTGTATCTAGTCACCCTTTGAACTTTGAAGGTGTCCTTGCATTTATGTTTTGCTATTCCATAAGGACATGTTGAGTACCACTTTGTTATGTTTACTCTATGATCATAAACACACAGTTGCCTTCAATGCACTATTATTCATGATCCTTTGTTTGATTTACTCTTCATGTTATAACATAGTTGCTAAGTTCAATTGAACTAGCAGGGTAACCCGCGCAGTTGCGCGGCTAGCTTGGTTATTTATTGCTATTGTATGATTTTCTATGTATAAGTTAAGTCTTGCGCATTATTATGTTGACATTTAAAAAAAAATCTTGTAACCATATAACATCCTGCAATCTTTTGTATGTACCATTTCTATGCAACTTATTTGTCCGTACAACTAACATTATTTACTTCAAATTCATCGCTGCACTACATTGAGAAATATTTTTTACAAAGTACGGGATAAATCTTTTGGTGATTTGTATTAGTTCCTTACTTCTTAGTAATTGATAATTATCTTGCTTTTTGACCGTGAAACACATGGTGTTGGTAATTGATGCCCACCATGCAATACCAAATACTTGTCTCATATATAATCTTTATGTACTCCGGTATGCTTATGTGCATTTCTGTGTGTAAATATATCAATTTATGATTTTAAATGACTCATTTCACCAAGAATTGAACAGTAAAGGCATGTACTAAAATAGTGTACATGATCTATTTTTTTAGCCAGCGTTAGCAAATATATTAAATTGCAATTTAAATTTTTTATGTCTATCTAATAGGAAATTCTTTTTAAACGACACCTATTTCAGTCTTGTTGGACTTTATTTCTAGAGTTAGTACGAAAAACATATTGCTATTGACATCCACTTTTGCTCCGAATCTCATATATATCTATATATATGATAAAAAAATTATGGCTTTTTTCATATATGTCTATAACAAATAAATATGGGTTGACAATGGAATCGTGAAGCAGCATAGATATGTACCATATATCTATTTTTTAGGGACGTGTACTTTTTGCTAATAAACTACATATCTTTTTTAGGCGCAAGAAGCATATTCTTAAATTGCAGTTTTTTTTTATTATATCAACCTCCTAATAACGTGTCACAATTTAGTTTTCCTTTACATTAGTATTATGACGTAATATTATTTACATATATGTATGTATTACCAAACTACATATGTTTTATCAAGTATATTTAACATCATAGGTAATAATCTGAAATCTGTATACTGTGAGTTTTTTTTTTGAGATAATTTGAAGTGTATGATTTTCGGTTATATAATGCATATGCTTGTACCATATTAGCTGTCAGAATTTAAGCACTGTACCTTTCGTCAGCTTGTAGGGCGATAGAGCACACGTCATTCAGTCCTTCAGATGTTATATCTACCATAAAATTGGTCAATCTAACATGCGTTACCTGCCATTTATGCTTTGACAAAATAGCTAATCAAAAGAATATTTTAATTTTTAGTTACCCAACTGACGACTGGCCGCTTGGCTTCATGCGTCGTGCGGTTCTGCAGCAACCGGGCAAGTAGATGGCTCTGCTTCATGCAAAGATAGATATTGTGCCTGTCAAAACAGTGTGGATGGACCTCTAAAAACACTGTCATGGTTGGAGTTAGTCGACACCGTCAAGAGGAGCGTGCTTGCAGCTGGCTGGGCTCTCCTTCATCTTTTGCAAGACGTCGGCGATGCTCTCAAGGGATCTCGGACATTTCTTGCCTCCTGATATTGCTCACCACAGTTTTTGGCTCTTCGCATCCTTGCCCTGTACCCGGGAAGTCGTCAATCAGAACAAATTTTCTAGCATCGACCGGTGCAATTACGCCTTCTTCTCTGATATCAGCGATGCTATTAGCCGCCCGGGATCTTACTGGACGATCCTTCGACGCACAATTGCCTAGAGTTTCGGGTTCTCCGCCTTCTTGCCCTGTACCTGAGTAGTCGATGAGGAAAAAATTGTGGTTGCCCTTCTTCTAAAGGACTCCTCCATGAATCTACGTAATCATAAAATTTGAACAATACAAAATCTGTAATCAATTGTGTGTAGTACTAAGTGAGATCCATATGATTTTTAATTAACAGATTTGTACTTACTGTATTCCGATTATCATATGTGTCGACGACGGCCTGCTCGCTGTACGGCATAGATTTTTGTCGTCCATTAGCGCATGGGCTCCTATAGAACTTTCTTTTTGAGATCCTGTGGAACTTTCTGCCGCTATCACAATTAGAGCTCGCCATGCCTCCACGGACCTATTCCGTCTTGATGTATGTGGCGGGGGGAGGTTGCCAAAGTACGTTGATATACCATACAGCTAGACTCTGACGACCAGCAGAAGGATATGATCCACCCATCTTCTACGATTTTGACGGAAAAGCGGCCAGCATGCTACTCCCTCGAGGTAGACGTAGGATCAAGATGTGTTTATCTCGGCTGAATTGAGTTTGCTGCTATTGTCCTCCTCGTAGGGGAAGAAGAATCTTATCTCCAGGAGTTTGCTTTGACCAAATAAACAGTTTGTTGCTACTATCCTCGGCTGAAGGAAAGATTTTATCTCCGATGAAAGGATTTTGTTTTGATCACGTTTTCTGTTCGTGAAAGGTGCTTCCGTAGAATTAAAGAATTAAATCTGAGCCTTATTTATGTGTAGTTTTACATTTTTATAAGGAATAATACAGATTTACCATAAAAGCCCGGCTAAATAAATCACATGAGAAGGATTGTTTTAATCATATTTACTTTAGTGTGGACTAAAAACATTATATCGATGACTATATGCCACATTTTTACGTGACAATAATTAAGTGAATCAAATACATATTCTGACCGCGAGTTTAGTGACAAAATACGGTCGCAAAAACATGATGTTTCACAAGGAATTTTAATCAGGCATATTACATATGGGATGCATATATTGATGCTCTATTTTTCTAGATTTGCAACTATAATGGCATTGACAATAAGTTTACTTCTGCCGTGGAAAAAATTAGAGGGAACTCTTCGTTTGCACACACCTTTTATGCTGTTTTTTTCTTCTTTCGATGACTGCTACACCCGCTCGTCTATGTTCATTGTGTGCCCATATGAGATCCTGCAAATTAAGTTTTTTCTCTTAATCTGTGGTATCTGCAGCGTGAACAACAACATTACTGTTAAGTGTCCCGAGAGAATTGAATACTGAATGTTAATTAAGATATACAAATATGCAAGCATCTGTACACTTAACAGAAAGAACTCTATTCTGTTGGGTCCATTGAAGCTGTGAAGTAAATGGACTACCGCGTCTTGTTTAAATGAAGACAGTGAACATGACTATAAAGGAATCAGGTAGACTGACGCTAGCATCCACAAATATGGCAGAGGATGGGATAAACCTGAGATGCTTCTGCTGCAGCTAGTCCAGGGGGGCTGGGCTATGACGGCAAATGAATCCCGGCCTTTGCGTCACCAGCGGCATATCACCAGGACACATTAACAAACTGATGGACGCGATAGAACGAATCAAAACTGCAGGAGATCCAGATCATGAATTAAAATTTCAGGAGATCATGTCATGCCAAGAAACCAAGAAAGGGCTTCTAGCACAGAGGCCAGGCGGGCTCAATAGATTCAACGATTCAAATCCCCGTTCTTGATGCTTAATCATTAGACTATCTCTCACATATATCTGCCTTTTTCATGGCCCAACTTCATCACCTTGACCTCTTTTACATGGCACTCGGTGGTAGACTGCTAAAATTTGAGCCTGGAGCGCACATAGAAAAACGTCAATACACTCCTGTTTTGAGATGGGAGTTCAGTCAAATCAGATTTGCACTGAAAACCTACCTCCTATCGCTTATAGCTAGTATCAAAAATCATATGCGTGTGCATATTTGGAACATTATCTTAATTATTAGACTGCGGATACCTGCCATACATCGTTGCTGATGCAAACGCACAAACCAAACCCAAAGATTTTCATTAAAATTCAATCTTTTGTGTCTAACAGAAGGAGAGACTAAATTAGCTGCACATGGAACAGAAACAACAAAAGGAAGATTAGAAGTTATATAATAATAGGTTAAGCTTTTCACAAAAATATGCCCTAAGGAGAACCAAAATCGGTATGTACACTGATATGGTAGCAATCATGATAATTTGAATTATTTTGAGAAATTGATCTACCTCTAAAACATTGCTGGAAAAGGAAGGTTTCTAATGTCTGATTTGAAAAGATCATCGACTATCCTATCCAAATAGCCAAAGTCGCTGGATCTACTTCATGTAACTGTGTACAATTCACCTTGAGTCTAATATGGAGTCGCCTTGCCTCGCTCGACATGGAGCACCACCATCCGCTGCATCCTGCACCCTAAATTACTAACGCAATTCTTGAACGTTTCATCAAAGTAATTCACCTGACAAATACTGAAATCAAACATCGTAGAAAATAAAATGTAGCTAGCGCTAGTCATTAGCATTACTAACCTGGAAAAAAAATGTTGTTGCACTGGGTAAAAGTACTTGGTAGGCTCATGTTACTAAAATCTTAAACTGATATATACTCGCAACAAAACTAATGCACCTGTGGGAACTATAGTACTTCCATGAATCCTTTAGTGTTTTATGTTCAATTCAAAGGAGGCGAGAAAGATTTAAAAGGCGTACTCCTAAATCCTATTCTTTTCTTTAAATTTCTCGTGACCGCTCCACAAATTCCTTCAATAATGGTCTAGATGTTCGCCTTAAGCCTCAGGTATCTATCAAAAACATCATGTAATAAATCAATTTATTTGTACATTTGTCAAATTCAACTCATACGAAGCAGATCAAGACATAATAATTTAACACACAGACCTAGAACGTGCAAGAAAGATATGTACAGTTTCATTACCTAACCAAAACAACGAATCCAAACCTGTTACAGGTCACCACCATCTCACAAATAAGAAAAAAGATTGCAGTTACTCAAGGTAGCAACACACCTCTTTTAATTGTTACTGTTGCATTGAAGCCACACTCTGTTGATTTGCTAATTGATATACCACAAATAAATGAGAGAAAATGAAATCCAGTTGGTGAAATATAGACTAAATGTATGTACGATAAATGGTACTCCCTCCATTCACTAACATAAGAAATTCACTAATTTGCTTGACAAAAATGTTATATTGGTGAAGAGAGGAAGTATTAGATAAATATACCAACCAAGAAGTTAAGCATTGTGTTTATATTTCTTGCAGAAGCCTCATGAAGAAAAACCTGACAAACTGTAATAATATTCAGTCATTTACATGTAACCTAACTGAAAAATAGAAATACGATGCGCATACAGGAAGAAAAACTATGTAGGTAGAAACAAAGGCAGCTATGCGCCAATAAGAGAACCACAACCGTAATGGTATTTTACACTCTTGGAAATGTGGCGAAGGTTATTTCTTTATTCTTTTATTTTGCGGCAATCGATCAACTTATGTTCATTACCTCTCATTCATTCCTTTACCTTTAGATAGGTGGCTAATTAATAGGCTCAGCTGAGGAACACCTTGATCAAGAAATAAAATAAATAGCCAAGGCACAAACCACACGTTTATAATTTCAAACATGATTAAAAAACAATGTGAAATCAGAAGCTTCACCAACTAAATATGGTTATTATAATTTATACCTTATCCTAACCTTGATGGAAGAGACTCTGTCCAATAACTGTTCCTTAATCTAATGGTTGTCCTTTACCCTTTGGTTCAGAAATCAGAAGTCATGGTATCTAGAAGAAAGATAAATATATGGATACATTCAAATATCTAATAAATGAAACCTGCATGTAGAGTATACTCCCGTAAGTACATCAATAAACAACTACAGAGACACGTGCATCTATATTCCGGAGGATTACTGGCGAGCAGATGGCAGTGTCAACCACATCAATGGCATGAACGATGGCATCGTCGCCAAACAAACAATGTGTTGAGGCGTTTCTCTTGAGGGCATCAGTACGTACTGATAGGAGATTCAGGCACATAATTCCTTGTCTTCGGCAGCCAGATGTGCTTTTTGCCATCTTCGTTGTACCAACAAATTAGACTGAACTCCAGCATGTGTATGCTAGCGCCATCTCATTATCTGCTGGGAAATTAAAGCGCCTTCCATCGTCTAGTCGAGTCGAATCCCCAGGCCGGCGGCTTCATCTCCAGTGGCTGCCGAAGGGTCGGATGGAAGATCGCTGTTGTCCATCCCGTTGGCTTTCAGCGGAATTGCTAGATCGGTTCATGTGCTGACATCGGTGGTCTGTGTCCGCTGTGTTGATACCGTGAGCGTTGGACAACAGATCGCCGTTCCCCATCTCGTTGGCGTGTCGACGGTGTCGCCTTTTCCCATCTTTGGGCTCCCACATCGACCTGTTTATGTGCTGACGTCGCCGGTCTGTGTTCACTCCGCGTTGATGCCGAGAACGCCAGATGGGATATCGCCGGTCTCCATCTTGTTGGCGTGTCGCCGGCGTTGATGATGTCGCCAGTCACCATGGGTCGCCGTGGATGCATGTTCTATACGCATTGCCCTCTGTCGTCTATCCGCTGATCTTGTACGGGATCGTCCCATGCCTTGAACTCTTGGAGCTCTCGATAGATGTGGTTTTGGAGGGGCTGGACGTGATGCTGTAGAAATCGGTTATGGAAATAATTTGCATATCTTACCAGACATTGCATTAATTAATGGACAATCGGTGTTCACCTTGTATACGTCTCGTTTAGAGATTGCGAACCTGGGTGCGGCCATTCAGATATTTGCTAACGTGCCTGCCATAGATGATGATAAATCTAAGCCATTGAGTTGTTTAGACTTTAGAGCGTCCAATCTACACCGTAGGTTGTTTGTTGTTTTAATAATATAATAGATTATATCTATCACGCCTATAGAGTACTTAGATCCCATCTCACAATGCTTTACATGCTTGATCGAGATTGTGTTGGCTTCATGTCACCTCAAAAAATATTTTGTTATCACTTACCTACTCGAGGACGAGCAGGAGTTAAGCTTGGGGATGCTCATACGTCTCAAACGTATCTATAGTTTTTTATGATCCATGCTTGTTTTACACCAATTCATATATGTTTTGTTTACACTTCTTTGCACTTTTACATGATTTTCGGACCTAACCTATTAACAAGATGCCACAGTGCCAGTTCCCCGTTTTGAGGTATTTTTGTATTTCAGAAAAGTTGTACAGGAAATATTCTCGGAATTGGACGACAAAAAGCCGAAGTCAATATTTTACCGAAACGAAGATGAATTTCGGAGGGGGACGAAGAGGCGCAGCAGGTCGGCCGGACCACCCCTAGGCGTGGCCCAGACCTGGCCCGCGCCTAGGGTAGGTCTGGGCCCACCATGCGCCCAACCGACCTAATTCCTACGCCTATTTATACATATTCTCGGGAAAACCCTGGATACCCGAGCCTCCATCCACGAAAAGTTCCGTCACGGCTGCCATCGCCGAACCCATCTCGGGGGGTTCTGAAGCTCTTCCCGGCACCCTGCCGGAGAGGGAAATCATCGCCGGAGGCATCTACATCACCATGCCCGCCCCCGAAGTGATACGTGAGTAGTTCATCCCTGGACTATGGGTCCATAGCAGTAGCTAGATGGTTGTCTTCTCCACTTTGTGCTTCATTTATCTATCTTGTGAGCTTCCCTGTGGGGACCCCGGACTAGCTGTCCGAAATACCCTGTTATGTATACAGTTCACGATCAATGGTTCATAATAGCCTCGAAAGGCCTAACTAAACATCAGAGTAGCAACATCACTTCAGCAGCGCAGTACCCAAGTCATCTGCCATAACCCTACAAGCAACTGACTGGGAAGACATTCCTAGCTCGCATAGACGTCGCCAACTCCTTCTTCATCCGTCGGGTTCCTCCAAGTCTGGCCAATTAAATAGCCAGGGACAAAGCCGTGAGTACATTAGAATTGTACTTGCAAACCATCAAGAAGGTACTTTGCAAGAGTGCAAGATAACAAATGCTAATCTAAGATGACAAAAGGGAAGAGCTAATTTCTCTTGTGGAAATAGCATGTGAAAGAGAAATAGTTTCTCTTGTGGATATAGCATGTGGAAGAGAAATAGTTTCTCTTGTGGATATAGCATGTGGAAGAGAAATAGTTTCTCTTGTGGATATAGCATCCGGGCATCTCAGGTGATGGGGACACTAAGAGGGTTCTATGACATCTCTATATCTTTATTGAAGAAGATACTTCGAAAGTTACCCTATGACATATCTATATCTTTGTGGAAGAAGATACTTCAAGAGAGTTCTACAACATAAAACACTAGGATGGGAGTAGCCCTTTTTATATCCTTTCCGACCATCTCCATATGGTCAACAACCTTTCCCGTACCCTTCCGGTACTCCGAGAACAACTTTCTCTTTCCTTTGAAAAACATTTCTTAAACAAAACTAGCCCAGGTTAAGTATGGCCATTTCAACCCGTCCATGACCGTGGACGCAGCTATTCGAATAGATTTGACTTGCAGAGTTTGCACACTTTCCCCACAACAATCCGGATACCTATCGTGTGGGCATCATCCCCGCATAACAACATATGCCACGACGGATACCCGAACATAACCTTTCTCTTATCTCCACTGTCATGAGTCCTTCCCTGCGGGCTTAACCCTTCCCGGCATCCAGGAAGCATACATCCTTTTTGAGCGTATCTCCGGCACCACGATAGAAGACCCTCAGTAATCGTCCGGCTATAAGTTAATACAGTGTATTGCCTCCTTCAGAGCGCAACCCGGCTTCAGGGGCCATATCCACCCCTATAGAAAGTTGTGAGGTGTCCCACGCCAGCTTCAACAAACTACGGGCTAAGCCCCGTCCCACACCAGGGTAGTGCGGTTGCGCGATAAAAAGTTGGGATGGCGAACACTTATACGCAGTGCTCCTTTAAAAACATTTTACCCATACTTCCTTTGTATGTCCACAACCAACCATACACCGCTTTCCGAAACATCAAGACCTTTCTCTTGAAACAACACTTGGGCAAGACCGCGTCTTCCCAAAATTTTCAAAGTATTTCCAAAACATAAAACATCGGGGTTTCCCAACCTAAGGTTTTATTGTATTTAACTAATCAACAAGAGGGCACAATGCTAGCCATCATACCACTAAGGAGATGATGATTGAGGTGTCAAAAGGGGGTCATACATGCTTAGGGTAAGCATGTTTAGGGACAACATAAGTAGGAGCTTTCAACAAGGGTCATGATATTAATCATCATACCACTAAGAAGATGATAATATAGGTGGTCAAGGGGGCATACATGCTTAGGATCAGCATGTACCATGACAAACATAAGAGGGGAAACACTTTCAGATTTGTGGTGTTAACCAACCAACACTAATTGGAATATGGGTGACAAACAATAGTTGACACAATAAGGGTGGATAGGCATACTCATCTCAAAATGAGAGTACACCAAGATCATGATGTTATTACTACTACACTAACAAGGGGTGTAGGAGTGAATGGACAAGAAGTGTCACATGCTTAAGGTAAGCATGTAACTCAACAAGGTAGGATATGGCATAGCCATGATCAACAAGTATACCAACAATTACTAAGATGATCACGAAGTATGACCAAGAGGATCATCATGCTTAAGAAAAAGCATGCATCGACAAGATAAAGAGACAAACACAAACAAGATCAAGAGACAAGAGTAATAAAAAGGTGACAACAATATGAGACACAACAATCAGAGATCAAGAGATGGCTTGACTTGGTTGGCTTATTTGTCCCTGGACTTCTTCAACTCCATCCAATAAGAATTCCAACAATATAAATTAAATCCTCGTCTCATTCCACTTCTTTTTCTTCTTCTTCTTCTCCGGAATTGTTCGCATCTGTCGCTGGAAAATATAAAAGGAACACAATCAATCACATTGCACCAACAAGACAACATTCAACAATCAAAAACTAACTACTCAACCAAGGGATAACATACTAAGGACTTATAGATACCACAAAACAACTTTAAGAATTTTAATTTAGAAAACCCCATTTATTTACCTAGTAAAGGCATGAGTGCATCACAACATAGCAATTATCTCTCTCGGTTATCTCCATGGTATAAACCAAATATTCCCTGGTAGATAACATCATGAAGAGGACAAGTGCATTATTTTGGCATCAAACACATTCACAATACATTTTCAAACATTTTTGGAAAAGTAGAAATCAGTTTTCCTAATTTAATTTGCTCACTTAACACTATACAAAAATAGGAAGCAAGCAAGATACCACACCTTTTAAAATATTAAGAAAAACAATAGAGCTAATGTTAAGTTGCAGAGGTTTTGTTTTGCAAGCATAAAACAAAGGTTACCCATTTCTAATAAAAAGAGTTGGTCAAGGGTTTTAAATAAACCAAAAAGTTTTGGTCCAACAACTCATATAGCACACACATGTTAATATCAGTAACCAATATGCATGAACAGAGACTAACAGTATTTTTCCTAGATGGCCAATACTAATACAAGACTAACCCAATTGGATTCACTCAAAAAGGTTGAACCTACAATTTTAGGACTTTGCTTGAATCTGACTGTACATAAAACAAGATCTGTATGCCAAAAATCGTAGAAAAATCCTAAAAATATGAGGTCAGTTGCATCTGAAAGGTATTGACAATATGGTTCTAGCCCAATTGGTTTAATTCAAAAATTCGTTTTCAAACTCCTGGGTTAAACAGACAAAGGCAGATCTGAACAGAACTTGATCTGTGAACCATTTTAGTTATAGGTGGTCACTTGAGGTGAGACCAACGGAAAAATGAAGCTACTGGGGAGGGCTTTCACCCAAAGTTTAGTTTGCTCAAAAAGTTTTTGTAAAACAAATCAAATCTAACAAACAGTGAATCTGCATGTTTTTAGAACTTTATTTACTCAGGAAAATCTGTAACGAATTTGAGGATGAGACCAATGCCAAGTTGTTGGTCTTTTTATTAGCTAAGCGTGGAACTTTGAATCACTCGATTCTATGCTGTACGCGAGTTTTAGTGGATTTTACAAGTTCGTACCAGAATCTGAAACAGCAAGATGAAAGAAATTACTGCAAAGATTTGGACGAACTTTGGTCAAATACTTCATATCTGAGGATAGGTGAAGCTTCTCCATGCTTGAACCAACATGCACCTGCATCAAGATCCAATCTTGTAAGAGGGGAAAAGAGAAAGAGAGATGGGTTCAGCTAGGGTTAGGGGAGAAGAGAGTGAGAGGGATGCTCTCATGGTGAGGAGGAGCTTGAGGGAGGAGGGAGCTGCATCTTGGAGTGGTTTCCATGGCCATGGCCATGGCCGGCCATGGAGCTTAAGAGGAGCAGCAGCTCGTGGTGGAGGGGAGGAGGAGAGTGTGAGGGAGTGGAGAGTGAAAAGAAATGAAGTAAAGGGGAGGAGTGGCCGGCCAAGGGGGGGTTTTATAAAGGGAGAGGGGTGGCTGCCTCCTTCTTGATTGGCTATGGTGGGTGGCTGCCCATTTATTGATTGGGTTAGGTGGGAGGAAAGGCTTGTGGAGAAAGAAAGTGAGGAGGAAGTGCTGGCTGAATTTGTCATGCATACGCAAGGGCCGGCTCCATTTTTGCCAAATACAAGTGAGCAATGTGAGAGAGAGGCAAACATCTATGTGTATAGGCCAAGGCATGATGTTGAGAAGATAATGTCACTGAGTGACTTTGATGATGATACGAATAGGAGTAGATAAATATAGATAAAAATAAGTGTGAGGTGATATGTACTATAAGGATAATTGCTACCACTTTGGTTGTGACAAACATAAGATGAAAAAAATAGACCCAAAGGTATAGTTGATGAATATAAGTTTTTATTTGAATTCAAATTAGGAAGGATTGGGATTGACCACATGCAACAATGCATGAGCATGTCAAGGTAGATAGGGTGGTGATGGTGGTTTAGATAATGGTAGAGAAAGGCTAAGAGAGTGTTGGAGATATGCCCAAGAGGCAATCATAAAAGTGGT
>NC_061513.1:209054880-209130729 GCF_022539505.1 Lolium rigidum | reverse complement strand
GGACGTCTATCACAACTAGGAGCTTCTAACGTCAAGCGTTGGCCTGTGGACTAGAGAGTCCTTGTATCTTACGCTTCCGCTATGAACTTGTGTTTGTTCGTTGATCAATAGATCAACTATTCGTGTAATATGGATCATGTGATTCCAAGTTGTAAGACCTTATGGTTTGTAATGAATGATGATCGTGATACTTAACTATTATGCCTCGCAACAACAATATCCCCGGGATTGCGATGTATGACATAATAGGCATTCGGACTTAAAAATCCGGGTGTTGACAGTTACTCTGCTGCTGTTATTTCACTACTGCTACTGCTATAAAACTGTTACTACTGATAAACTCTTGCGAGCAAGTCTGTTTCCAGGTGCAGCTGAATTGACAACTCCGCTGTTAAGGCTTACAAGTATTTTTTGTCTCCCCTTGTGTTGAATCAATAAATTGGGTTTTACTTGTCGCGAAGACTGTTGCGATCCCCTATACTTGTGGGTCATCAAAGCCCAAGACGGTGCACACGATCAATGGTGGACGCGTAGGACGCGGGTTGCATTAGCCACCCCTCGCCTTTATAGACGCCTCATCGCACTCTCTCTGTCACTCTCACTAGCTCATGCAACGCCTCCTCTCACGTCCCATCATCTTCTCCAAAGCGAAAAACCCTCTCCCTCTCTGCCGGCGAGGAGAATGCGAATCCCATTGTCCATGACGCCATCGGCTCCAAGCGCAACGCCTCCCTCTTCGACGCCATCGCCTCAACGGCCGTCGCCGCCTCCGGTGGCGGTCGGATCCCGCCGGGATGCGACCCCTATGAGGAGGTGCCGTACATCTCGCCTCCGAACCCCTACGACACCTGCATGGACGACCCATGGAACGAGGTAACTATGGTTTGCTCCCTTTTTTGTTCCCCATTCCTCTTTGAACCCTATTTTTGCTGGTTCCCTAGTAACTATTAGTGCCGATCTGTAGATTTGGATGAGTATTGGGTTAATATTTGCGCCGATTTTATTCCATTTTGCTTTGATCCCTTCTTGATTTCGTTTTAAGATTTGGAGTTTGGCCGTTCGGTTAATTTGTGCAAGTAATAATGGGATCTCAATCAGTTAATTTATGATATCTCAGTCAGTTATTTTATGCACAAATCAATAGATATCAACCGTTTAATTTTGCAAATATTCTGGAATCTGTTCAAATTCAGATCTGGAATCTATTTCTTTGCCTATGATGAATCGTTGGGCACAAATTTTTACAGGGTGGGTTCAGCGAACCATTGCTGTGTATAATTCTGTTGTGCATGAGCTTTGATTCGTTAACACCATCCCTGTAGACATATAATCGTGTCCACTCTAACTGAGGCTGGCTCTGTTTTGCCTTACTTTTTTATCATGCACGTTAGTCATCGTTGCATCTCATTCACTAATAGTTCCCGTTTGATATGGATCAGTTGTACGCGGCAGCGACGACGAGCACCATGACGTCAAGACTCGCCAGGTGCTACGGAGGCTGCAGGTCGGCCAGTACGTCTCCTACTTCGCCAAGGGTGTCTACGAGTGCCCCTTCCGCACTAGGAGGCTCGGCGGCACTGACTTCAACTGCCTCCTCACGCATGCCGAGAACATCGGCAACACCAACCCCAAGGTCGGCGCGTCGGTGAACCCCCACTCCTTTCGCGCCAAGCACATGGCGCTCGGCATGCACCTCCGCAAGCATCCAGCGGGTGGAGATCTCCGCCGGGCGCATGCCTCCGCTCAAGCCCAAGGCTCCCAAGGGGAGCAACAAGTGGAGGCAGAGGCAGATGGGGTAGGCGGAGTCCTGGACGTGTGTTGCTGCTGCAAAGCAGCTTCTATTTTGTTGTTAGCTAGGGATCCCTTGTTGTTATGTTGTTAGTATGATGGTGTTGTGAAGAACCTCGAACCTGTTACTATGTTGGCTGCTGTGTATGCAGCTTATTATCTAGGGAGGGATCCCTATTATCTATCCCTATTCTACTATATTTTGTTGGCCCTACTTTGTATTCTCGATTTACTATGACTGTGAATTTGTCGTACATTACCCTGGAGATTTGCTTCTAGATTTAACTACATACATATGGACCAGAGGGAGTACTAGATTTGCTGCCATATTGGGCAAACAACGAGGGCCACGGTGGGGAAGAAAGAGATGGGTGAGGAGAGAGAGTTGCTGAGAGGAAAAAATCTATTTTATACTAGTTATGTCAGTATCAGGACCCACGGTACAAACAATTTGGAACCAGCCACACTGTGAAGGTATTGCCATATTGCACTCCGTAGCCATATTCTAGTTTGTGTCAGATTTGGCGATCTGTACATTGTGGATGCCCTTAAACCTCCTCGTTTCTCGGGATAGGCCAACAATTTTTCAGGATCATGGGTCAATGTGGCCCTCATGCTCCTGGTCCTATTTAAAGTTCAGAGCGAGGGAGTAAATTAAACATGGCATCTCGTGCATGAAGCTTGACAGATCGATCAGGTTGGCTAGAATAGCAATACAATGCTGCTCATTAGGCAAATGCTTGCCATGTACGATAGTATACATCCAGTAAAGAAGTCTATACTGACATAAAAAAGACTACATTTGGGGATGAGAGTCAATTGGGGCATCTACAATACATACAATCTTGCTCGTAGCTGATTTTGGCTAAGAGGGTTTTACTCACATTACACATGCCACTTTCCTTGTCTGCAAAACAAGTTCCAATAAAGGAAGAGGAAAGAAGAGGACATTGTGGGCGAGATTGAACACCTTTTTTATGTGTTAAGCTGAGGCCTCGTTTAGCTGAGGATTTCGACTTAGGCCTAACAGCTCAACACACCCACAAATAAATCTCATTGCGCGCACCACCGTTAGCAAAAATAACAAAATTATCACGCAAGATTAAGAACAAAGTGAATTTAAGTAACTTGGTTAGCTTTTCAAGCAATATATTCAGAGAAAGAGCACACATGTCAGCTCGAAATAATTGTAAGAGAAGAACAATAAATCTTAAGCACCCCACTTCATCGGCAGAAGGGCGCGACAACGCATGGATTCATACCTTGAGTCGATGCTGGCTCGTAGAAAGGCGGCCGCGCCTCGAGGATGCCGGCGACGTCTCCACCTCGGTCTCACATGTGACTTCTTCTCGGCAGGCGGTGCGCCGCGCTATGTAGAAGATCTATCAAGAGAAGAGAGCCCGATGACGCTACCGACGCCTCAACCTTGATATCACCGACTTGTTGCTCCGCACCGAGATGCGCCACGTGCAAGATTTAGCGGATGCGCCAATTTTAGAGATATGGCATGATCGTTGTAACAAATTTCAACGTGATGATGATTTGATCCTGCACTCGGCCTTGAACATAAGTACTAGTACAGTCTCACAATTTTTTTATCATTATACTTTGCGAGATTTAGCGGATGCGCCAAATTCAGAGATAGATCATGATCATGGTAACACAATATTCAATGTAATGATGATTTGATGTTGCACTCGACCTTGAACATAAGTACTAGTACGGTCTCACAAATTTGTATCATTATACTTTGCAAGTTTTAGCGGATGCGCCCATTTTCAGAGGTAGATCATGATCATGGTAACAAATTTTCAACGTGATGATGGTTTGATGTTGCACTCGGCCTTGAACTGAAATACTAGTTCTCACAATTTTTTTATCATTTTTGCAAGATCTAGCGGATGAGCCAATTTCAGAGATAGATGATGATCATGGTAGTAACCGGTATTTAATGTGATGATGATTTGATTTTGCACTCGGCCTTGAACAGAAGTACTAGTAGGGTCTCACAATTTTTTATCATTATAGTTGGACCTTAGCCAAATTCAAAATCTCATAGCGGCAAAACTTCCCGCCCACAAAATACAAAATTTCACACGCTTTCAAATTCCCATTCTACCCCTGTGGAGATGACAGCAAAGTAGGTTGGTGGGGGGGGTATGCCCGTCATTTTTTGGATCACCACCTCCCTAGCCTGGAAACCCTCCCAAAAAAATATTCATTTCCCTCAGACCACCCACCAGAACTTCCCAAGTCCCTCTCTCCCACCTCCACGACCACCGCACCGAACATCCCCGCCGGACTTCCCTGGCCTACCCGAGCCCTCGCGATCCTCGTCATCCGGCTGCACCGCCGGAGCCGCTTCATCGACGCCGTCATCAACCGGACCGGATCATCCCCGCTGAACCTCGAAACCATATGCTCATCCAGCAGTCTACCGCAGTCGCTTCAGCTTCGGTATCGTCCACCCCACCGGAGCCGCTTCGCCGGATCCGTCGTCCACCGCATCCGATCTTGCTCACCGACACCGCTGTCCATGAACCGGATCTGCTTCACCAGCACCGTGCATGATCTAAACTCTTCTACTGTCGCTTTTCTATTGCTTGCCTGCAAGTTCTTGTTTACTCTTGGGGGAACCTGTTTGTGCTAACGACGCGCCGTTACGTTTTTGCAGATGAGATGAGTAACCATGAAGTGTAATGGCCGTCTCTCCAAGCCCAAGTAGCACATGTAGCGTACTTCATCACCGGATCTATCAACCCCAGGAAGATCTGCTGTGACTCCCACAGAGTGCTTCTCCTAATGTAAGTCCCTTGTTTTAGCGCCATGTTCTGGGTTCAGATGCTTGTTTCTCTGAAGCTCTTTTAGTTCATTCCTAGCTATGACCGTAATACCTTGCTATTTTCTACTTCATTGCTAACTTTAAGCGATTGAACATTTTGGTTTGCATTCCCTGCTCTGTAGATGTAGCCATCATAACTTCTATCTTGCTCAGTCGTTGTTACAAAAATTATAGGTCTGCTACTATTTTGTTCGTGCCAATCTTGTTCTCCCTGAACATGTTGGTTTGTATTCCCTGTACTACGAGTGATGCCATTGTTATTTCTATCTACTTCGTCGTAAGCTAACAAAGTAACTGCCTATATGTGTTGCTCATTACAACTTTATATCCCGAAACAAATTGGTTTGTTTCCCTTATCTACAAGTTTATGAGTGATGCCATTATAACTCCTATCTGTTTTATTCCTAGCTATTATAGTAACATCCTGCTATTATTTAGTTCATGGCCAATTTTAAGTAATTTCACATGTTGGTTCGCATTCCCTGCTCTATAGCTTTTGGCATTGTAACTTCTATATTTGGTTTACATTCCCTGCTGTGTAGATCTAGCCATCATAACTTTATCTTGCTCAGTCGTTGTTACAAAAATTATGGCCTGCTACTATGTTGTTTGCGCCAATTTTTTACTCCACGAACATGTTGGCTTGCATTCCCTGTACTACAGGTGATGCCATTGTTTTGTATCTAGTTCATTGTAAGCTAACAAAGTAAGGACTTAGTTTGGCATGCTATCACTCTGCTATTTAGCCTGTAGTACAAATATACTTGTCATACTACTAGATAATAATTTTGTGTGCCATCTTGTTCTTAAAAAGCTGCATTATTGACTTGTTTCTCTGACTTGGCATGACACTCACATATGGAATGCTGAACATATTGGTTTGCATTCCCTCTTATACAAGTTCACTGGTGATCCCACTATATTCGTATCTGGTCCATCCTAAGCTCCAGGCATTAACTATCCTCTATGTGTTGCTCATTACAAGTTTATATCCCGAAACATCTTGATTTGCATCCCCTTCACTATAAGTTCAGGAGTATTATTTAGTTCACGGTCAATTTGAAGTAATTGCACTTGGCACTTGTTGTGTCACATTCCCTCCTCTTTAGCTTTTGTCATCGTAACTTCTATTTTTGGTTTACATTCCCTGCTCTGTAGATGTAGCCATCATAACTTCATCTTGCTCAGTCGTTGTTACAAAATTTATAGCCTGCTACTATGTTGTTCATGCCAATTTTGTACTCCCTGAACATGTTGGTTTGCATGGGACTCGACAATAGTAAGTCTGTTGTTTCATTCTAACGTGCTCTGTTATATTGGCTGTTGGTATGCGGCATGCACTCTTTGTTTTCTTATTGTGCGCATTACAATGATCTTGTTATAATGACGAAATGATGAGTTCCAAATTCTTTGGCAAACAATATTGTAGTGTCTTTGCCTTTCCATTGTTGCTGTCTTAACTTGTAATGTCTTTGTTTCAGATATAGGTACTGCATGGACAACTTAAAAGATTGCCGAATCGCTTCATTGTATTGCTAGGTTTAATTAACATTCAATTTCTCTGGGTTCTATAATATTTTTTCAAAGCCTTGCAGCTGATGTAATATTTAATTAGTTTTTATAGTTCTTTCGCGCATTTTTTCTATGGTGCTTGTGGTAAGTGAGGCTATCCGACAGAAATCATGTGCTGCGTAAATATTCTCGATATCTAAATCACAAATTCCCATCCCTTAAACGGCCCAATTAAGCGAAATCACAAATGTGCCGGCCCGCAAAATCCTAAAGCGCCTATTATGCCGGCATATAAACAGCAACTAAATGGGCTGGCCCACTTACTTATTGGGCCAGCCCACTTGATTTATTGTGGACCCCACACTCTAATTGGGCCGGCCCACTTGCTTCTGTGGTGGACCCCACTTACTAATTGGGCCGGCCCGTTAACAGGATAGTGGGACCCACCTGTGTTTTGGCCCGGCCCACTATCTTGTTGGGCCGACCGAATTGCTTCTGTGGTGGACCCCACTTACAAACTGGGCCGGCCCGTTAACAGGAAAGTGGGACCCACCTATGTTTTTGGCCCGGCCCACTATCTTGTTGGGCCGGTGATGTCGTGTAACTCACACGTTCGTTGGGAACCCCAAGAGGAAGGTATGATGCGCACAGCAGCAAGTTTTCCCTCAGAAAGAAACCAAGGTTTATCGAACCAGGAGGAGCCAAGAAGCACGTTGAAGGTTGATGGCGGCGGGATGTAGTGCGGCGCAACACCGGGATTTCGGCGCCAACGTGGAACTCTGCACAACACAACCAAAGTACTTTGCCCCAACGAAACGAAGTGAGGTTGTCAATCTCACCGGCTTGTCGTAACAAAGGATTAACCGTATTGTGTGGAAGATGATTGTTTGCACAAAACAGTAAAACAAGTATTGCAGTAGATTGTATGCGATGTAAAGAATAGGACCGGGGTCCACAGTTCACTAGAGGTGTCTCTCCCATAAGATAAAAGCATGTTGGGTGAACAAATTACAGTCGGGCAGTTGACAAATAGAGAGGGCATAACAATGCACATACATGATATGATAAGTATTGTGAGATTTAATTGGGCATTACGACAAAGTACATAGACCGCTATCCGAGCATGCATCTATGCCTAAAAAGTCCACCTTCAGAGTTATCATCCGAACCCCTTCTAGTATTAAGTTGCAAAACAACGGACAATTGCATTAAGTATGGTGCGTAATGTAATCAATAACTACATCCTCGGACATAGCATCAATGTTTTATCCCTAGTGGCAACAAGACATCCACAACCTTAGAACTTTCCGTCATCGTCCTGCATTTAATGGAGGCATGAACCCACTATCGAGCATAAATACTCCCTCTTGGAGTTAAGAGCAAAAACTTGGCCAGAGCCTCTACTAATAACGGAGAGCATGGAAGATCATAAATAACACATAGGTAATAACTTGATAATTAACATAACATAGTATTCTCTATCCATCGGATCCCTACAAACACAACATATAGTATTACAGATAGATGATCTTGATCATGTTAGGCAGCTCACAAGACCCGACAATGAAGCACATGAGGAGAAGACAACCATCTAGCTACTGCTATGGACCCATAGTCCAGGGGTGAACTACTCACTCATCACTCCAGGAGGCGACCATGGCGGTGAAGAGTCCTCCGGGAGATGAATCCCCTCTCCGGCGAGGTGCCGGAGGCGATCTCCTGAATCCCCCGAGATGGGATTGGTGGCGGCGGCGCCTCAGTAAGGTTTTCCGTATCGTGCCTCTCGGTACTGGGGGTTTCGTCACGGAGGCTTTAAGTAGGCGGAAGGGCAGGTCAAAGAGCGTCACGAGGGGCCCAGACAACAGGCCGGCGCGGCCAGGGCCTGGGCCGCGCCGCCCTGGTGTCTTGCCACCTCGTGGCCCCACTTCGTCTATCCCTCGGTCTTCTGGAAGCTTCGTGCAAAAATAGGACCCTGGGCGTTGATTTCGTCCAATTCCGAGAATATTTCTTTACTAGGATTTCTGAATCCAAAAACAGCAGAAAACAACAACTGGCTCTTCGGCATCTTGTTAATAGGTTAGTGCCGGAAAATTCATAAATACGACATATAATGTGTATAAAACATGTAGATATCATCAATAATGTAGCATGGAACATAAGAAATTATCGATACATCGGAGACGTATCAGCATCCCCAAGCTTAGTTCTCGCTCGTCCCGAGCGATGTAAACGATAACAAAGATAATTTCGAAGTGACATGCCATCATAACCTTGATCATACTATTGTAAGCATATGTAATGAATGCAGCGATCAAAACAATGGTAATGACATGAGTAAACAAATGAATCATAAAGCAAAGACTTTTCATGAATAGTACTTCAAGACAAGCATCAATAAGTCTTGCATAAGAGTTAACTCATAAAGCAATAAATCAAAGTAAAGGTATTGAAGCAACACAAAGGAAGATTAAGTTTCAGCGGTTGCTTTCAACTTATAACATGTATATCTCATGGATAGTGTCCATGTAAAGTAATATAACAAGTGCAATATGCAAGTATGTAGGAATCAATGCACAGTTCACACAAGTGTTTGCTTCTTGAGGTGGAGAGAGATAGGTGAACTGACTCAACATAAAAGTAAAAGAAAGGTCCTTCAAAGAGGAAAGCATCGATTGCTATATTTGTGCTAGAGCTTTTATTTTGAAAACATGAAACAATTTTGTCAACGGTAGTAATAAAGCATATGAGTTATGTAAATTATATCTTACAAGTTGCAAGCCTCATGCATAGTATACTAATAGTGCCCGCACCTTGTCCTAATTAGCTTGGATTAACACAGATTATCATTGCATAGCATATGTTTCAACCAAGTGTCACAAAGGGGTACCTCTATGCCGCTCTGTACAAAGGTCTAAGGAGAAAGCTCGCATTGGATTTCTCGCTTTTGATTATTCTCAACTTAGACATCCATACCAGGACAACATAGACAACGAGATAATGGACTCCTCTTTTAATGCTTAAGCATTCAACAACGATTAATATTCTCATAAGAGATTGAGGTTTTATGTCCAAACTGAAACTTCCACCATGAATCATGGCTTTAGTTAGCGGCCCAATGTTCTTCTCTAACAGTATGCATACTCAAACCATTTTATTGTGAAAACCGCCCTTACTTCAGACAAGACGAACATGCATAGCTGATACGTCTCCGACGTATCGATAATTTCTTATGTTCTATGCCATATTATTGATGATACCTACATGTTTTATGCACACTTTATGTCATATTCGTGCATTTTCTGGAACTAACCTATTAACAAGATGCCGAAGTGCCAGTTCCCGTTTTCTGCTGTTTTTGGTTTCGAAATCCTAGTAACGAAATATTCTCGGAATCGGACGAAATCAAGACCCGGGTTCCTATTTTCACCGGAAGCATCCGAACACTCGGGAAGGACCGGAGGGGGGCATCGGGCCCCCGGACCATAGGCCGGCGCGGCCCAGGCCCTGGCCGCGCCGCCATATGGTGTGGCCACCCCTTCGACCCTCCTGCACCGCCTCTTCGCCTATATAAAGCCTCCGTCGCGAAAACCCTGAGGCGGAAGAATCACGATACGGAAAACCTTCCAGAGCCGCCGCCATCGCGAAGCCAAGATCTGGGGGACAGGAGTCTCTGTTCCGGCACCCTGCCGGAGCGGGGAAGTGCCCCCGGAAGGCTTCTCCATCGACACCGCTGCCATCTCCACCGCCATCTTCATCACCGCTGCTGCTCCCATGAGGAGGAGTAGTTCTCCATCGAGGCTCGGGGCTGCACCGGTAGCTATGTGGTTCATCTCTCTCCTATGTGCTTCAATACAATAATCTCATGAGCTGCCTTACATGATTGAGATTCATATGATGATGCTTGTAATCTAGATGTCACTATGCTAGTCAAGAGAGTTTTACTTATGTGATCTCCGGAGACTCCTTGTCCCACGTGTGTAAAGGTGACAGTGTGTGCACCGTGTGGGTCTCTTAGGCTATATTTCACGAATACTTACTCACTCGTTATGAATGGCGTAGTGAAGTGCTTATTTATATCTCTTTATGATTGCAATGTGTTTTGTATCACAATTTATCTATGTGCTACTCTAGTGATGTGTTATTAAAGTAGTTTATTCCTCCCGCACGGTGTAATGGTGACGAGTGTGTGCATCCGTGTTAGTACTTGGCGTATGCTATGATCACGATCTCTTGTAGATTGTGAAGTTAACTATTGCTATGATAGTATTGATGTGATCTATTCCTCCTACGTGGCGTGAAGGTGACAAGTGTGCATGCTATGTTAGTACTTGGTTTAGTCGTGTTGATCTTTCTTGCACTCTAAGGTTATTTAAATATGAACATTGAATTGTGGAGCTTGTTAACTCCGGCATTGAGGGTTCGTGTAATCCTACGCAATGTGTTCATCATCCAACAAGAGTGTAGAGTATGCATTTATCTATTCTGTTATGTGATCAATGTTGAGAGTGTCCACTAGTGGAAGTCTATTCCCTAGGCCTTGTTCCTAAATATCGCTATCGTTGCTTGTTTACTCGTTTCTATCGCGTTACTACCGCTGCGTTACTACTGCTGCGTTACTATCGCTTGTTTACTCGTCCCGGGCAAAGCACTTTTCCGGTGCCGTTGCTACTACTTATTCATACCACCTGTATTTCACTATCTCTTCGCCGAACTAGTGCACCTATTAGGTGTGTTGGGGACACAAGAGACTTCTTGCTTTCCGGTTGCGGGGTTGCATGAGAGGGATATCTTTGACCTCTTCCTCCCTGAGATCGATAAACCTTGGGTGATCCACTTAAGGGAAACTTGCTGCTGTTCTACAAACCTCTGCTCTTGGAGGCCCAACACTGTCTACAAGAATAGAAGCACCCGTAGATATCAATAGCAACTCACATGATATTCAACAAAGGTAAAAGAGTTGATGGCGTCCCCAGGAACATGGTTATCGCACAACAAGCAACTTAATAAGAGATAAAGTGCATAAGTACATATTCAATACCACAATAGTTTTTAGGCTATTTTGTCCCATGAGCTATATATTGTAAAGGCGAATGATGGAAATTTTAAAGGTAGCACTCAAGCAATTTACTTTGGAATGGCGGAGAAATACCATGTAGTAGGTAGGTATGGTGGACACAAATGGCATAGTGGTTGGCTCAAGGATTTTGGATGCATGAGAAGTATTCCCTCTCGATACAAGGTTTAGGCTAGCAAGGTTATTTGAAACAAACACAAGGATGAACGGTGTAGCAAAACTCACATAAAAGACATATTGTAAACATGATAAGACTCTACACCGTCTTCCTTGTTGTTCAAAACTCAATACTAGAAATTATCTAGACTTTAGAGAGACCAAATATGCAAACCAAATTTTAGCAAGCTCTTCGTATTTTTTCATTAATAGGTGCAATGTATATGATGCAAGAGCTTAAACATGAGCACAACAATTGCCAAGTATCAAATTATCCAAGACATTTTAGAATTACTACATGTAGCATTTCCCAATTCCAACCATATAACAATTTAACGAAGAAGATTCAACCTTCGCCATGAATACTATGAGTAAAGCCTAAGGACATATTTGTCCATATGCAACAGCGGAGCGTGTCTCTCTCCCACGCAGTGAATGCTAGGATCCATTTTATTCAAACAAAAACAAAAACAAAAACAAACCGACGCTCCAAGCAAAGCACATAAGATGTGATGGAATAAAAATATAGTTTCAGGGGAGGAACATGATAATGTTGTAGATGAAGAAGGGGATGCCTTGGGCATCCCCAAGCTTAGACGCTTGAGTCTTCTTAATATATGCAGGGGTGAACCACCGGGCATCCCCAAGCTTAGAGCTTTCACTCTCCTTGATCATATTGCATCATACTCCTCTCTTGATCCTTGAAAACTTCCTCCACACCAAACTCGAAACAACTCATTAGAGGGTTAGTGCACAATAAAAATTAACATGTTCAGAGGTGACATAATCATTCTTAACACTTCTGGACATTGCATAAAGCTATTGGACATTAATGGATCAAAGAAATTCATCCAACATAGCAAAAGAGGCAATGCGAAATAAAAGGCAGAATCTGTCAAAACAGAACAGTTCGTAAAGACGAATTTTAAAATGGCACCAGACTTGCTCAAATGAAAATTCCCAAATTGAATGAAAGTTGCGTACATATCTGAGGATCACTCACGTAAATTGGCATAATTTTCTGAGTTACCTACGAGAGAATTAGGCCCAGATTCGTGACAGCAAAGAAATCTGTTTCTGCGCAGTAATCCAAATCTAGTATGAACTCGTTGACTGCCAAAACCCACCGACGGGCAGCGGCCTTGTCAACACCTGTAGAGCCGGGGGAGCCTAGAGCTGCGGCTGGGCTGAGACCCCTCCGAGCGACGGCCCGCAATGCTCTTCCGGTCACACGCGGCGTTGCGAAGTGCAAGGGCGTGCCACCGACCTATCCCTGGTCAGGAAGGTGATGAGGTTGCCTCGCTTAGTTTCCTGCAGGGCATACATGTAAACGTTAAATACGAGCCTCGATCGGCTCTCAGGTTATCCTGTGAATCGGCTCAAAGAGCCGATCCACCCATGATCCGTACGGGGTGCACGAATACTTGGTGGTCCTGCTTGATCAAGATGAAGCTAATGAGATCTACGACGATTTAGGGTTTTCACCGCATAACCGGATCATCCTACTCCGGGTTGGGCCTTGCGGCCACGCACGGTGCTCGTAAGCCGATCCTAAACAAGGCCAAAAAACCAACATGAAGTTGATCCTAGGAACATCCCGTTTAGGACTTGCGAACGCCACCCTACGTGCCACTCGGATCCTCCCCCCATTGTAAGGCCAAACTATTGCAGATATTAAACTAATCCTTGTAGAACAAGGAGCAATCGTAACGGATCAGATCTACTAAATAATGATCAAGCGGGGTGCCGCCCCCACACCTGAGATAGGCGTGAGGACGGCTAGATATGCTAGGGTTGCACTACGTAAGCATGCTTAAACGAAGAACAATGCTAACCCTAACACATCTAATGATAACTACGTTGCTCGCCATCAAAAACGCTTCGATACGAGCAACGCATGAACAACGTGGGGCTTGTGCTGCCTAGATCGCAAGATGCGATCTAGGCAGCATGTCGTTACCTGATAGAGACCCTCGAGATGAAGGAGTTGGCGATGCGCCGAGATTGGTTTGTTTTTGGGGTTGAACGTGAGTTGTTGTTTATTCCATAAACCCTAGGTACATATTTATAGTCCAGCGGACTTTCTAATGTGGGCGTGCACTAAACCGTGCACGACTAAGATTCTATCTCTAAACTAAAATAGATCTAATATGTTACAGATACACGGGCAATTAAGCCCAGCTTGGTATAAAAGGCCGATCCACATATTCCTTCATGTATAGATATCTTCCGGTCATCTTGATCGCGGCCCACCTCCTGATTTAGCCAAAATCTGGTGATAACACATGCCCCCCTGGTTTTGGTAATGATAATTTCAAAACCACTCTGTTTTTTCCTCAGAGGGGTCGTGTCACGGCAGAGCGGAACTGTCGCAGACACGCCTCATCATGACGACTTGCCTTCCCAACTTCTCTCGCACGATTTGACAGCTTTGGCACCATGTCCTCGAGAACTGCTCGGAAATAAAAAACCCCCACCTCCTTTTATTTAGCCGCAACGAACAGTTCTCTTCTTTACCCCTTCCGCAGTAGCACTCCAAAAACCCTCCCCTGCAACCATGTCCTCTTCCTCTTCCTCTTCTTCTTCGTCGGATCCTTCCCACGTGTCTTCTCCCATCCGAGAGTCGACGCCCTCGTGGGGTACACAAGCGGCGTACGACATCCTTGCCCCGACAAAGTGGGACAAAGAGGACCATGACTCCTCCATCTGGTCCGAGGATGACAAATCCCAAACCGACGGGGAGAGCGACCTCCGCTTCCTTGCTGACGAGGAAGCGGTGGAGGAGAGCGAAGACGACCGCCTCTCCTGGGCGGACTTCACCACCTCCGAGGAGGTGAAGGAGGAGGAGAGGAGGAGGAGGATGAAGACAGCTCCTCCGACGAGCCGCCGGCCAAACGCCGCCACCTCTGGCCCGGGAACTTCAGCGACGTCGACAGTGACGACGACGCCGACGAAGAGGATGAAGACGACGAGGGTCCTATCGGCGGCCGCTGGAGCAGCGACGACGAGCCGGCAGGGAGCAGCACCGGCAGTGGCGATGACGGCGACGACGACGACGACGAGGGCAGCAGCGGCCCCTAGATAGGGTCTTAGCATAGGGCTAGCAGTAGCAGACGGGGCAATGTATCCCCCTGGTCTTCCCTTTTGAGAGCAATCAGCTCTTCTATGTAAGAAATCTGGCTTATCAATGAAGAAATTCCCCAACTCGATTTTGCCGATTCCCTTTATGATAATTTAGCCGATTGTCTTTCCTTCTGATTCTGCCGATTGCCAAACTGGACAATGCCCAACAAGCCGATGGCATCGCACCGGTCTCCCACACTAAATTTCGAGATAGATCCACCCAGACCCAAACTCCTTGCCACACAAGGTCAAGCCTTACTCGCGCAAATCCGCAGATCTCTCAAGATGGCATGTTGAACCTAGCGGCAGAACTCCTGAAATAATGTCGGTCTCCTTTTCATTATCCTCTCCGACTCTCGCTCGTTCAGCTCCGGCAGCTTCCTTCTACAATAATCACTGTCTTTTGAACGAGCCGTCACGAAGAGTGGGCCCACTCGGCAGAGTTGGTTAAACTTCGAGGGCGAGCTGCCCCCCGAGCCTCAGCCAAGGCGAGGATAAAGGACAGATCATCACCATTGAGATTTCGGGGCGGGCTCAACCTTGTCCAAGAGAGCTATCCCGCAGGGCCACCAGCCGATCACCTCCCTTCCGTTGAGGGTCCATACAGCCGATCCATCAGGCTATGATAATTTTGCACCATAAGCACCATTCTTCAGGTAACTTGTGGTGCGTAGTTCAGCCGATCCCAACGAAATCGGCTCCCTGGAGCGCAGACCTTCAAGGTGAGCTGCCCCCCGGGCCTTCAAGGTGAGAATAGCAGCGAGCTGATCACGTCAATCATCCTTGATTTCCAACTCGCAACGCCGTATCAACCGATTCAGAACAAATCGGCTCTTTAGAGTGAGGGAATTTCAGGGCGAGCCGCCCTCCCCCGAGCTTCTTTAGTCCAAACCTTGCGCCTTGCTGATCAAATTAGCTCATCATCTTCGGCAGGCTGAAGCAACTTCCGGTGAGAACGTCTTCGCATTTCTGACGCCCTCCAGATTCTTGGAGGGAACTAGCCCCCTGCTCTTAAGTCGATATCTGTGCATCGGCTATTCCCGAAAATTTTCGAATTTTTTTTTTTTTTTTTTTTTTTGGCCGACTTGTGTATCGGCCCCCATACTCCAATATCCACCATTAAAGGATGAGACTCTTCTACTGCATACCCTCGTGTTTTATCCACTTGGGCGCCCCCGAGCCGATTCTCGTCAAGAGATTTGATGACATCGGCTCGATGGACCGTGAATGTGTTGAACCCGAGCAGTATGGATGGTGAGGATATTCGCGGCCGATCATCGGAATCGGCCTCCACGCTGTTTGCTCGGTGAAGGTTTTGTACTCGCTCCTTCATAGACCCTTGGGACCGATCACAAGGATCGGCCTCGGCAACTTGCACATCGCTTGGCTTCAACTACATGGTCGGGCCGGTGGATAAAACTAGCTTAACCCTTCCCTTTGTCACATCGATGCGCTCGCAGCCGTCCAATTTGATGCCCGAGAGGGGTTCTTGGCCTCGCTGCTTCCCATGCGTTCATGCCGGCCGTTGAAACTTCGGCCGAGTCGTCGGCTTGGACGACCTCTACCTCATCACCATCCCACTGTATTATGCATTGGTGCATCGTGGAGGGAATGCAGCAGTTGGCGTGGATCCAATCTCTTCCTAGCAAAACAGCATAACTGCTCGTGCTATCAACGATAAAGAACGCCGTAGGGATGGTTTTTCTTCCTACGGTCAGATCCACATTCAGAACTCCTTGTGCTTCAGACGCTTGGCCGTTGAAGTCGCTCAACGTTACGTTGGTCTTGATTAGATCCGAACTCGAGCGTCCCGGCCGACGTAGCATAGAGTACGGCATGATGTTAATCGCCGCTCCGGTGTCCACCAAGCATCCTCGTTTACTGTGCCTCCCATCGATATACCCTCGTAAGTACAGGGCCTTCGGATGCCCGTAGCTCCTGTCTCGTGGCTTCTCAAAGATAACCGGCCGTGGGCCGCAGATCAAGTTGTGCCACGGATGTCTCATCTAAGCCCGGAGCACCGAACTCCGACGGGAGGATAAACACCATATTTGTGCCAGCCGATGTTTCATCATCGGCTTTTCTCTCGTTCGGGGCGCCACTCTTTTCTTTGTGGCTGACCTTCCTCGTCCGTGGTTCGCAGACTTCGGCGGCCGGATCAGGCCGTGCCTTCCTTAGCGTGCGCAGTATAATCTTTCGCTTTCTTCCAACTCACGCAGTACGCTGGACTCTTTGCTTCGGGAACGGCCGAGCCCATCGGGGCACCATCTCGGGCTGATGATATTTGTATTCTTCACTACCGTCCTCTAGCTCCTCGAGATCTTCCATCTGAGGGGACTCAGCACGCTTGTCCCGATGCGGGAAAGGCCCTAGCCGGCTGAACACAGACACGTTAGCGGCACCCTTCTTCCTTTGTTTGCATTCTGGGCAGTCCTCGATTGTTGGCAATCGGCTCATCCCTGAGTCCCGAAGCAATGTTTGAAGAACGGGCAGTCCCAGTGCCTATCCATGTCACTCTGCCCCTTGGCTTCTCTTCGGCGCGACGATCGTACCCGTTGTTGCTTCTACCATGTCGGCGGTACCTTCCGACCTTGGCATCAGACCGGAAATTCCTTTCATCGTCGGCGTCGTAGCGCCGACGTCGGTCGTGGTGTTGCTCGTATTTGTTGAGAGAGTGCTTGGAGTGTGGGCGTTGATAACGCATGCTCCCTATTCCCCCTCTTGCCAGGTACCGCCTGTCCTCACCTCGGGGTTGGTCGCGCGGATCGGCTCCCTTTTCATCCTTGCCACGGGAGTGGCTGCTTTCTGTTTCCTCTTTGTCATGGCGGCTTGCAGATCCTGCCACATTGACACCAAAGGAAAACTTTGGCCGATCTATGGGGTGGCTGAGATCCACCGTGTCGACACCGGGATCCGGACGTGGGTTTCTACCAAGCCTGATACCGTGTGGCCGGGTCTTCTCAGCGGAGCCGATGAGTTCGGTTCCAAGGGTTGCCTTGATCCCGTCATGTTTCCTTCTGAGCTCCTTGGGCAGATCCCCCTGCTTCAGAGACTTGGTGCGCTCCTCCAACGGGGTAGAGAGATCTCTCCCATCAAGTGCGCCTTCGGGCGTGGAGCCCCTCCCCCTGACGCCATGGGAGTGGGTTCGGTGGGAAGAGCCGAAGAGTGCGGCTTCGAGGATGGCTTTGATCTCGTCGCATGTGACTGGCGTGCCGTCTGCCATCTCAGACGTAGATGGCGATGTGGTTGATGCAGACGGTTGTCCCACCGGGCGTGCTGAATGTGTTGACCGCCAAAACCCACCGACGGGCAGCGGCCTTGTCAACACCGTAGAGCCGGGGGAGCCTAGAGCTGCGGCTGGCCGAGACCCCTCCGAGCGACGGCCCGCAATGCTCTTCTGGTCACACGCGGCGTTGCGAAGTGCAAGGGCGTGCCACCCGACCTATACCTGGTCGGTGAAGGTGATGAGGTTGCCTCGCTTAGTTTCCTGCAGGGCATACATGTAAACGTTAAATACGAGCCTCGATCGGCTCTCAGGTTATCCTGTGAATCGGCTCAAAGAGCCGATCCACCCATGATCCGTACGGGGTGCACGAATACTTGGTGGTCCCGCTTGATCAAGATGAAGCTAATGAGATCTACGACGATTTAGGGTTTTCACCGCATAACCGGATCATCCTACTCCGAGTTGGGCCTTGCGGCCACGCACGGTGCTCGTAAGCCGATCCTAAACAAGGCCAAAAAACCAACATGAAGTTGATCCTAGGAACATCCCGTTTAGGACTTGCGAACGCCACCCTACGTGCCACCGGATCCTCCCCCCATTGTAAGGCCAAACTATTGCAGATATTAAACTAATCCTTGTAGAACAAGGAGCAATCGTAACGGATCAGATCTACTAAATAATGATCAAGCGGGGTGCCGCCCCCACACCCGAGATAGGCGTGAGGACGGCTAGATATGCTAGGGTTGCACTACGTAAGCATGCTTAAACGAAGAACAATGCTAACCCTAACACATCTAATGATAACTACGTTGCTCGCCATCAAAAACGCTTCGAGTACGAGCAACGCATGAACAACGTGGGGCTTGTGCTGCCTAGATCGCAAGATGCGATCTAGGCAGCATGTCGCTTACCTGATAGAGACCCTCGAGATGAAGGAGTTGGCGATGCGCCGAGATTGGTTTGTTTTTGGGGTTGAACGTGAGTTGTTGTTTATTCCATAAACCCTAGGTACATATTTATAGTCCAAGTGGACTTTCTAATGTGGGCGTGCACTAAACCGTGCACGACTAAGATTCTATCTCTAAACTAAAATAGATCTAATATGTTACAGATACACGGGCAATTAAGCCCAGCTTGGTATAAAAGGCCGATCCACATATTCCTTCATGTATAGATATCTTCCGGTCATCTTGATCGCGGCCCACCTCCTGATTTAGCCAAAATCTGGTGATAACAGAACCTTACTATCAAAGACTTTACTTGGCACAACAAAACATAAAACTAAGATAAGGAGAGGTTGCTACAGTAGTAAACAACTTCCAAGACTCAAATATAAAACAAAGTACTGTAGTAAAAACAATGGGTTGTCTCCCATAAGCGCTTTTCTTTCACGCCTTTCAGCTAGGCGCAGAAAGTGTATATCAAGTATTATCAAGAGATGAAGCATCAACATCATATTTTGCTCTAATAATAGAATCATAAGGTAACTTCATCCTTTTTCTAGGAAAGTGTTCCATACCTTTCTTGAGAGGAAATTGATATTTAATATTACCTTCCTTCATATCAATAGTAGCACCAACGGTTCGAAGAAAAGGTCTTCCCAATATAATGGGGCAAGATGCATTGCATTCAATATCCAAGACAACAAAATCAACGGGGACAAGGTTATTGTTAACCATAATATGAACATTATCAACTCTCCCCAAAGGTTTATTTTTAGCATTATCAGCGAGATTAACATCCAAATAACAAATTTTCAATGGTGGCAAGTCAAGCATATCATAAACTTTCTTAGGCATAACAGAAATACTTGCACCAAGATCACATAAAGCATTACAATCAAAATCATTGACCCACATTTTAATGATGGGCTCCCAACCATCTTCTAACTTTCTAGGAATAGAAGCTTCACGTTCTAATTTCTCTTCTCTAGCTTTTATGAGAGCATTTGTAATATGTTTTGTAAAGGCCAAATTTATAGCACTAGCATTAGGACTCTTAGCAAGTTTTTGTAAGAACTTTATAACTTCAGAGATGTGACAATCATCAAAATATAAATCATTATGAGCTACAGCAATGGGATCATTATCCCCAATGTTGGAAAAAATTTCAGCAGTTTTATCACAAGCAATTTCAGCAGTTTTAGCAGTTTTTTGCAGTTTTGCAGGCTTTGCATTAGGAGCCGAAGCTTTGCCAACACCAATTATTTTACCATTGATAGTAGGAGGTGCAGCAACATGTGAATCATTAACATTACTAGTGGTGGTAATAGTCCAAACTTTAGCTACTCCCTCCGATTCATATTAATTGACTTCAATATGGATGTATCTAGAACTAAAATGTGTCTAGATACATCCATATTAGAGTCAATTAATATGAACCGAGGGAGTACATTATTCTCTTTAGCTAGTTTTTCATTTTCTTCTCTATCCCACCTAGCACGCAATTCAGCCATTAATCTTATATTCTCATTAATTCTAACTTGGATGGCATTTGCTGTAGTAATAATCTTATTATCAATATCCTTATTAGGCATAACTTTCAATTTTAAAAGATCAACATCGAGGCAAGTCTATCAACTCTAGAAGCAAGAATATCAATTTTATCAAGCTTTTCCTCAACAGCATTTGTTAAAAGCAGCTTTGTGTACTAATAAATTCTTTAAGCATAGCTTCAAGACCAGGGGGTACACTCCTATTATTGTTGTAAGAATTCCCATAAGAATTACCATAACCATTACCATTAGCAGTAGGATATGGCCTATAGTTATTACCGAATTGTTCCTATAAGCATTGTTGTTGAAATTATTGTTTTTAATGAAATTCACATCAACATTTTCTTCTTGAGCAACCAATGAAGCTAAAGGAACATTATTTGGATCAACATTAGATCTACCATTCACAAGCATAGACATAATAGCATCAATCTTATCACTCAAGGAGGAGGTTTCTTCAACAGAATTTACCTTCTTACCTTGTGGAGCTCTTTCCGTGTGCCATTCAGAGTAATTTATCATCATATCATCAAGAAGCTTTGTAGCCGCCCCCAAAGTGATGGACATAAAGGTACCTCCAGACAGCTGAATCCAATAGGTTCCGCGAAGAAAAATTCAGTCCTACATAAAAGGTTTGGATGATCATCCAAGTAGTCAGTCCATGGGTTGGGCAATTTTTAACCAAAGATTTCATTCTTTCCCAAGCTTGTGCAACATGCTCATTATCCAATTGTTTGAAATTCATTATGCTACTTCTCAAAGATATAATTTTAGCAGGGGGATAATATCTACCAATAAAAGCATCCTTGCATTTAGTCCATGAATCAATACTATTCTTAGGCAAAGATAGCAACCAATCTTTAGCTCTTCCTCTTAATGAGAAAGGAAACAATTTTAATTTTATAATATCACCATCTACATCTTTATACTTTTGCATTTCACATAGTTCAACAAAATTATTAAGATGGGCAAGCAGCATCATCGTAACTAATACTGGAAAATTGCTCTCGCATTACAAGATTCAAGAAAGCAGTGTTTAATTTCAAAGAATTCTCGCTGTAGTAGCAGGTGGAGCAATAGGTGTGCATAAGAAATCATTATTATTTGTGGTTGTGAAGTCACACAACTTAGTGTTTTCAGGAGTGGCCATTTTAGCAGTAGTAAATAAAGCAAACTAGATAAAGTAAATGCAAGTAACTAATTTTTTGTGTTTTTGATATAGAGAGCAAGACAGTAAATAAAGTAAAGCTAGCAACTAATTTTTTTGTGTTTTGATATAAGTGCAGCAAACAAAGTAGTAAATAAAATAAAGCAAGGCAAAAACAAAGTAAAGATATTGGGAAGTGGAGACTCCCCTTGCAGCGTGTCTTGATTCCCCGGCAACGGCGCCAGAAAATATGCTTGATGGCGTGTAACTCACACGTTCGTTGGGAACCCCAAGAGGAAGGTATGATGCGCACAGCAGCAAGTTTTCCCTCGTAAAGAAACCAAGGTTTATCGAACCAGGAGGAGCCAAGAAGCACGTTGAAGGTTGATGGCGGCGGGATGTAGTGCGGCGCAACACCAGTGGATTCCGCGCCAACATGGAACCCGCACAACACAACCAAAGTACTTTGCCCCAACGAAACAGATGAGGTTGTCAATCTCACCGGCTTGCCGTAACAAAGGATTAACCGTATTGTGTGGAAGATGATTGTTTGCGTAAAACAAGTAAAACAAGTATTGCAAGAGATTGTATGCGATGTAAAGAATAGGACCAGGGTCCACAGCTCACTAGAGGTGTCTCTCCCATAAGATAAAAGCATGTTGGGTGAACAAATTACAGTCGGGCAATTGACAAATAGAGAGGGCATAACAATGCACATACATGATATGATAAGTATTGTGAGATTTAATTGGGCATTACGACAAAGTACATAGACCACTATCCAAGCATGCATCTATGCCTAAAAATTCCACCTTCGAGTTATCATCCGAACCCCTTCCAGTATTAAGTTGCAAAACAACAGACAATTGCATTAAGTATGGTGCGTAATGTAATCAATAACTACATCCTCGGACATAGCATCAATGTTTTATCCCTAGTGGCAACAAGACATCCACAACCTTAGAACTTTCTCGTCACTCGTCCCGCATTTAATGGAGGCATGAACCCACTATCGAGCATAAATACTCCCTCTTGGAGTTAAGAGCAAAAACTTGGCCAGGGCCTCTACTAATAACGGAGAGCATGCAAGATCATAAATAACACATAGGTAATAACTTGATAATTAACATAACATAGTATTCTCTATCCATCGGATCCCGACAAACACAACATATAGTATTATAGATAGATGATCTTGATCATGTTAGGCAGCTCACAAGACCCGACAATGAAGCACATGAGGAGAAGACAACCATCTAGCTACTGCTATGGACCCATAGTCCAGGGGTGAACTACTCACTCATCACTCCGGAGGCGACCATGGCGGTGAAGAGTCCTCCGGGAGATGAATCCCCTCTCCGGCAGGGGTGCCGGAGGCGATCTCCTGAATCCCCCGAGATGGGATTGGCGGCGGCGCCTCGCAAGGTTTTCCGTATCGTGGCTCTCGTGCATCGGGGTTTCGTCACGGAGGCTTTAAGTAGGCGGAAGGGCAGGTCAAGAGCGTCACGAGGGGCCCAGACGACATGCCGGCGCGGCCGGGGCCCGGGCCGCGCCGCCTGGTGTCTGGCCACCTCGTGGCCCCACTTCGTCTATCCCTCGGTCTTCTGGAAGCTTCGTGCAAAAATAGGACCCTGGGCGTTGATTTCGTCCAATTCCGAGAATATTTCTTTACTAGGATTTATGAAACCAAAAACAGCAGAAAACAAAGAATCGGCTCTTCGGCATCTTGTTAATAGGTTAGTGCCGGAAAATGCATAAATACGACATATAATGTGTATAAAACATGTAGATATCATCAATAATGTAGCATGGAACATAAGAAATTATCGATACGTCGGAGACGTATCAGCCGGCCCAATTACGTTATGGTGGACCCCACTTACAAACTGGGCCGACCCTTTAACAGGAATGTGGGACCCACCAGTGTTCTTGGCCCGGCCCACTATCTTATTGGGCCGGCCCACTTGCTATATGGTGGACCCCACTTGCTGAATGGACCGGCCCTTTAACAGGAATGTGGGACCCACCTGTGTTTTTGGCCCGGCCCACTTTCTTGTTGGGCCAGCCCAATTACGTTATGGTGGACCCCACATACTAAATGGGCCGGCCCTTTAACCGGAAAGTGGGACCCACCGTGTTTTTGGCCCGGCCCACTAACTTGTTGGGCCGGCCCACTTGCTATATGGTGGACCCCACATACTAAATGGGCCGGCCCTTTAATGGGAAAGTGGGACCCTCCCGTGTTTTTGGCCCGGCCCACTAACTTGTTGGGCCGGCCCACTTGCTATATGGTGGACCCCACATACTAAATGGGCCGGCCCTTTAACAGGAAAGTGGGACCCACCTGTGTTTTTGGCCCGGCCCACTGGCTTGTTGGGCTAGCCCATTTAATCTATTGTCGACCCCACGTACTAAATGGGCCGGTCCGATAGGAGGAAAGTGGGACCCACAGGCTAATTGGGCCGGCCCAATAACTTCTTGGGCTGGCCCACTTGCTTTAAGGTGGACCCCACTTGTTAAATGGGCCGGCCCGATAACAGGAAAGTGGGTCCCACATGTCTTGTGGGCCGGCCCTTTTGCTCGTTGACCGGTCAAACGAGTGCATTCGGCCCGGCCCACATGCTTAGTGGGCCGGCCCATTAAAGTTTTGACCGATCAACCAGTAGAGGTTAGGCCCGGCCCACGTAACTAATGGACCAGCCCGGCTATATAGTTGACCGGTCAAACTAAGTCAGCTGGCCCGGCCCGCAAACTTAATGGGCCGCCCGCTTAAGACGTGGCATGCCTCGTGTGGGCCTACCATCTACCACGGGGTTTCGGCGGTTAACGCCGGTTAACCGCGCTAACTGCGTCCGCCACGTGTCGGCTTGCATGACGTCGGCGATCAACGGGCTCCTGGAAACACTTCGCAACGGTCCGATTTTCCGTGGCGGAAGGGCGCCCAAGCGCGACGGACCGAAAAAAATCGTCGTAGGACTTTGCCTGACGCAGTTTCGACAACATAACCCATATCGTCGGGTTAGGCCCATAGGCGACGAAAAATACCCCTTAGCGGACGATTTTGAGACATTGTCTATCAGAACTTTTCTTGTAGTGGGAGTCAAGGAACACGTGAAGGTTGTTGGTGGCGGAGTGTAGTGCGGCGCAACACCAGGGATTCCGGCGCCAACGTGGAACCTGCACAACACAATCAAAGTACTTTGCCCCAACGTAAACGGTGAGGTTGTCAATCTCACCAGCTTCACTGTAAACAAAGGATTAAATGTATAGTGTGGAAGATGATGTTTGTTTGCGAAGAACAAGAAAAAACAGAGTTTGCAGTAGATTGTATTTCAGATGTAAAGAATGGACCGGGGTCCACAGTTCACTAGTGCTGTCTCTCCCATAAGATAAATAGCATGTTGGGTGAACAAATTACAGTTGGACAATTGACAAATAGAGAAGGCATAACAATGCACATACATATATCACGATGACTACTATGAGATTTAATCAGGGCATTACGACAAAGTACATAGACCGCACCCCTTCCAGCATGCATCTATGCCTAAAAAGTCCACCTTCAGGTTAGCATTCGCACCCCTTCCAGTATTAAGTTGCAAACAACAGACAATTGCATTAAGTATGGTGCGTAATGTAATCAACACAAATATCCTTAGACAAAGCATTGATGTTTTATCCCTAGTGGCAACAGCACATCCACAACCTTAGAACTTTCTCGTCATCGTCCCGCATTCAATGGAGGCATGAACCCACTATCGAGCATAAATACTCCCTCTTGGAGTCACAAGTATCAACTTGGCCAGAGCCTCTACTAGCAACGGAGAGCATGCAAGAACATAAACAACACATATATGATAGATTGATAATCAACTTGACATAGTATTCCATATTCATCGGATCCCAACAAACACAACATGTAGCATTACAAATAGATGATCTTGATCATGATAGGCAGCTCACAAGATCTAACATGATAGCACAATGAGGAGAAGACAACCATCTAGCTATTGCTATGGACCCATAGTCCAGGGGTGAACTACTCACACATCAATCCGGAGGCGATCATGGTGATGAAGAGTCCTCCGGGAGATTATTTCCCTCTCCGGCAGGGTGCCGGAGGCGATCTCCTGAATCCCCCGAGATGGGATTGGCTGCGGCGTCTCTGGAAGGTTTTCCGTATCGTGGCTCTCAGTACTGGGTTTTCGCGACGAAGGCTATAAGTAGGCGGAAGGGCAGAGTCGGAGGGCTGGCGAGGGGCCCACACCATAGGGCGGCGCGAGCCCCCCTCTGGCCGCGCGGCCCTATGGTGGCGGCGCCTCGTCGCCCCACTTCGTATCCCTTTCGGTCCTCTGGAAGCTTCATGGAAAAATAAGACCCTGGGCGTTGATTTCGTCCAATTCCGAGAATATTTCCTTAGTAGGATTTCTGAAACCAAAAACAGCTAGAAACAAAGAATCGGCTCTTCGGCATCTCGTCAATAGGTTAGTGCCGGAAAATGCATAATAATGACATAAAGTGTGTATAAAACATGTGAGTATCATCATAAAAGTAGCATGGAACATAAGAAATTATAGATACGTTTGAGACGTATCAGACATCTTGTTAATAGGTTAGTGCCGGAAAATGTATAAAAATGCAACGAAGTATGAGAAAAACATATATAAATTGGTGTAAAACAAGCATGGAGCATCATTATAGATACGTTTGAGACGTATCAAGCATCCCCAAGCTTAACTCCTGCTTGTCCTCGAGTAGGTAAGTGATAATAAAATAATTTTTGAGGTGACATGAATCCAACACAATCTTGATCAAGCATGTAAAACATTGTGAGCTGGGATCAAAGTACTGTAAACATAGGCATGATAGATATAATTCAATAGAACTTAGCAACTATGTTATAACATGAAGAGCAACTCAAACAAAGGATCATGAATAATAGTACATTGAAAGCAACTGTTTGTTTATGAGCATAGAGAAATCATAACAAAGTGGTACTCAACATGTTCTTTATGAAGTAGCAAAACATAAATGCCAGGACACCTTTAAAGTTCAAAGGGTGACTACATACAAGTAATTTAATAACAAACAATAGTCATAATCACTAATCAATCAATAATAATTTTGGGACTATACACATTGCACTAAGAATGACAACCATGCTATCTTAATTGGTGCACAAAGAAGAAGATGAAGACTCAACATAAAAGTAAAAAAGAGACTCTTTGTAGAGTAAGAAAGATAAACAAGTTTTATAAACCTTCCAAAAAGTATGGTACTTATCAACTTTGAGCTCTTATTGCCCCTATCATAAGCATCTTGAATGGTTAAAGTTAATGTGAATCAAATATGAGCTATATGCTTGCAAATCACAAGTTGAAAATCTCATGCCCCTTGAATACGAATACCTAAACCTCATGCTACTCAACTTAGGTCCCAAATAAGTTCTTGTCATTATATTGAAGTATACACGTATCATCGAGAACCTCCAACGGGGCACCTCTTGCCCGATGATATGGAGGTACTCTTGTAGGAGCAATTCCATACCAAAATGATAAGACAAACAGACAATGAGCATCTCAACAATCTTTTTATTTACTATTGGTATAGCTTTTTATTGAAAATGCTTCATAGAATGCTCACTATGGTTCGCTGTAAATTTCCACCATGAATGATGCATGACTTAGGTTAGCGGCCTAGGAGTTTCTATAACTCATATACAAACTCCATGGACTTACAAGTTTCGATTTTATTTGACACCGCTAGACATCCATAAGCAAAAGAACATGATATCAACTAAATATGAATAAGTGCAATGTCGAAAGTGTTCCCCATAAAAACATGGTTATACTAAATCCCAACTCGCAATTTTCAAACATATAAACTTCATAAGATAGTCACAATGATCAAGTTTATTAAGTGCAAGAAAGTAAATGTGCCATCAAGTTCGCGAGAGCTTTACTAACTAATTTTCTCATGCCAAAATTAATTTGGAAGATAAATAAAATATGATGAGCATACTTGGAATATCAATAATGCTAGTAGTTAGATATGGTTGACACAATTGGCAAACTTTGGTTTATGGTGGTTGGATGCATGAGTAGAGTTCATACTCAACACATGCAAAAGCTAGCAAAAGACTGAGAGCGACCAACTAAGAGAGCAGTAATGACCATAATCATGCATAGCGATAAAATTTTATCAATCAAAGCATAAAGTGATATTACAAGTCAAAAACTAAAAGATCATAGAGGCTTTAGTTGACTGGTTATAGTCATAACATGGTATAAATATGCGCCAAGTCAACCCAATAAAGCATCAAAGGAGAATACCACAATATTATGCTTTAATGATGGAAACAACACATGATTCTTTCAATGACACATTATGCACTCTCAGCTATTTGAGACAAGTCATGATACAACAATAAATACTAAGCACATGACAAAAATAATATCCAACATGACATGCCAAAGTCTATGCCACAGTCTAGACAAGCTTCCTTTTGCATCACTATAGTCATGAAATATTTTACTCGTATCCAACACCAATCAACTTATTTGAAATAGCTATCATAGATAAAATACTTTATGGAAAAGAGAGCTAATCATACATAATAAAGAATACTAACGAGCTCTGAACAAAATTCAAGTGAAATAACAAGAGCTAAACGGAATACTAGAAAACTAGAACACTAGCAGAATAATAAGAGCGAAAACTAGAATATTCTATGCAATTAAAACGGAGTGGGTCTTTCTCCAAAACAAATGTGCCAGGATCCAACATATGCTACAGAAAACAAAACAAAACTAAACTAAAAACAAAAATAAAGACGCTCCAAGAACAACACATAGCGTATTAAGCAATAAAAATATAGCGCATAGAAAGATGACCTGTTATTTTGTTGATGAATAGGGGATGCCTTGGGAATCCCCAAACTTTGATGCTTGTACCTCTTGGATATTTCTTGGGGTGAAGGGGCATCCCCAAACTTGAGATTTTGTACATTCTTCATCTCATCACATCATTCTTCTCTCCCTACACTTGAAAACTTCCTTCATACAAAACTTCACACAATTCTCTATTAGCAGCATTAGTACAATCAAAATAAACAAATTCACTTGGGTTCAGTTCTAACATATATCAAACATCTATTAAAACATTAGCTACTATAACAACTCTTCAAAAAGCTCTTTGATCAAAAGAACTCAAAAAGAAAGAGATTTAAGCAAATGCAAATAGTGCAGAAATCTATCAAAACATAACAGCATGTAAAGATTGATTTTTTCGAAAATCCTCTGTTGCTCATATTGCAAAGTGGTAAACTAACGAAAGTTAGATAGTAACCTGAGGCATATGCATAAAAAATGGCAGATCAAAATTCCACTCTGGATATTTATACAAATTTTTATGATGACATCATAGAATTTGTTTCAGGACAGCAACTTTCCCAAATCTTACTTTCTTCCTATTAGAGGCTATTCTTGGCACAAAAACGAAATATAAATGATAAGGAGAGGTTATTAAAGAGGTAATAATTTTCAAGAATCAACAAAAAAAATTAATGTAAATAAACATGGGTTATCTTCCAAGAGTGCTTTTCTTTAACGCCTTTCAGCTAGGCGCAGAAAAGGTGCTAGCATCAAGTATTTTCAAGTGATGATGCATCAAGGAGAAAATATGAAACACATTTAAGTCTAACCCAGTTCCTATGCATAGGAATATTGTAAGAGAACAAATTAAGGAAGCACATAGTAACAAGTATGGGTAGATAAAACAAGAGCAACTTGGGAACTTTTAATATAAAGAGAGGTGTTTTAGTACCATAAAAACTTTTGCACCCATATTTTCCTCTCTCATAATAATTTTCAGTAGCATCATGAATAAACTCAACAATATAACTATCACATAAAACATTCTGATCATGAGCCACATGAATAAAATAATTATTACTCTCCACATAAGCATAGTCATTCTTATTAACTGTACTGGGAGCAAATTCAACAAGATAGCTATCATTATTATTCTCATCACCATAATCATCAGATATAGGAGACATATTGTAATCATAATTAATTTTCTCCTCAATAGTAGGTGGACTGAAAATATCATATTCATCATTGTAATCATCATAGCAAATTTTCTCCTCTAAAACGGGGGAAGTAAAAAAAATCATTTTCATGAAAACTAGCTTCCCCAAGCTTAGACTTTTCCATAACATTAGCAATAATGGTGTTCGAAGAATTCATACTAATAACATTGCTATTAGCATGCAAATAAAGTTCCATAGGTTTTTTAATTTTCTCTTCGAACACTTCATGTCCTAACTCAAGATAAATAGTATAAAGCTCTCTAATTTTGTTGTTGTTTTCCATTAAGCCTACTAGTGAAAATAAAAACAAGAAACATCAACATGGAAAGTGAACATGGAATAAACTAAGCAACATAAATAATAGCTATAATAGAAACTAATTTTTTGTGTGTTTTTGATATAATGATGACTATAAAAGAAACTATTTTTTGTGTGTTTTTGATATAGAGAAGCAAACTAAACAAAATAAAACTAACTAAGCAAAACTACAACAAAGTAAAGAGATTGGAGATGAGAGACTCCCCTTGCAGAAATCCTCTTTCTCCCCGGCAACGATGCTAGAAAAAGAGCTTGATGGTGCTTATCGTAACGCCGACTTCACACTGTTGGGGAACCCCAAGAGGAAGGTATGATGAGCACAGTAGCAAGTTTTACCTCAGTAAAAAACCAAGGTTTAATCGACATGTAGGAGAAGGGCGTGACTTCTGAAGGTGTTTCTAGATGACTAGTGGCAGGGCGCACTACCGGCGTCAGCAACAACGTGGAACCTGCACACAACACAACCAAAATACTTTGCCCAACTTACAGTGAGGTTGTCAATCTCACCGGTTATGTTGAACACAAAGGATTAAATGTATCGATTGGAAGGAGATGTTTGCAGTAATTAGAGAGAACAAATCTTCACAGTAAGTAACAGAACAAGATTGCAGTGGATGAATTTATCAGTGTAAAGGAAAGGACCAGGGTCTACAGTTCACGAGAGGTGTCTCTCCATAAAGATAAATAACATGCTGGGTGAATAAATTACAGCTGGGCAATTGACAGAATATCGACCATACATGACAAGATGATTACTATGAGATTCGTTTGGGAATTACAACATAATACATAGACTATAATCCAACTGCGTCTATGACTAATAATCCACCTTCCGGTTATCGTCCGAACCTCTTCCAGTATTAAGTTGCAACCAACAGATTATCACATTAAGCAATGTGTGTATAGTAAACAATAGAATTACTCTTGAATAAAACATTGTTATTTTCTCCATAGTAGCAACAACACATCTACAATCTTAGAAGTTATTGTCACTCTCCCGGAAAACTAGAGGCATGTACCTACTATCAAGCATAAATACCTCCTCTTGGCATCACAAGCATCTACTTGGCCAGATTATCTACTAGCAATGGAGAGCATGCAAGATCACAAATAACATATAACATGAATATATAATCGACCTCATCACAATATACAATATTCATCGGATCCTAGAAAACACAACATGTAGCATTACATAAAGATGATCTTGATCATGTAGAGCAGCTCACAAGATCTAAACATGAGGCACAAATTGGATAAGACAACCATCTAGCTACTACTATGGACCCATAGTCGAGGGATGAACTACTCATGCATCACTTCGGAGGCGGGCATGGTGATGTAGATGCCTCCGGCGATGATTTCCCCTTCTGGCAGGGTGCCGGGAAGAGCTTCAGAACCCTCCAGCTAGGGTCTGCAATGGCGGCCGCGACGGAACTTTTCATGGATGGAGCCTCGGGTGTTTAGGTTTTTCCCGAGATCGTTAATAAATAGGAAAAAGGGCAAGGTCAGTGGAGGCCAGGGTGGCCCACACCACCCCTAGGCGCGGGCCAGGGCCAGTGCGCGCCTAGGGCAGGTGTGGCCGCCCTGCTGCCCCCCTTCGACTCCCCTCTGGACTTTGTCTTTGTTACGGTAAAATATTGACTTCGGCTTTTGTTTCGTCCAATTCCTAGAATATTTCATGTACAACTTTTCTGAAATACAAAACAAAAGAAAACAGGGAACTGGCACTGTGGCATCTTGTTAATAGGTTAGTTCCAGAAAATGTATAAAAGTGCAATGAAGTCTGAGTAAAACATATATAATTGATGTAAAACAAGCATGGAGCATAAAAAGTTATAGATAAGTTTGAGACGTATCAACCATCCCGCTAGAAACGTTCCTCGAGGAAGCCGAACCTGTCACAACCAAACATGGAACCTCGCCAAGGTGCCTTGGAAGAATTCACTTCGTTCGGAGCCAACGCTCTGCTTGTTCTATGTCGTGCTGGAACTCGGTGACCTCTCCACGGGCAAATGGGGCCTCCCTTGGCATGGAGAACATCACGACATCAACACCATCATATCCGACGTTTGGTCGAAGTTTCCCAGTCGTGGCCACTGGAGGGCCTGCCAGTTAGGAGACCTCAGGGTCCATCCTATGATGCCTCTCTCTAAGACTGGCAATGGGTCGGGTTTACTCGGGTCAACCTAAACTAGACCTATGCCCATCACCCTTATCGGGCACACCTGTGACCCACGACCCTACCCATGGGTAAGGAATGAGACCCATGCCCAAACCCATTAGGCAACCCGACCCTATCGGGCAACCCATCGGGTACAAAAAATGGAGAGTTTGACGCAACCAAATATTTAGAACACATCGACACATTGTTGGGCTGCCAGGACGAAGAGTGGTGTGTTCCCGTTCATGGTGGCTTTGTGACTGCAAGTAGTACTAATATGCACATGTTTGGTGTCTGGATACAAGAGCTTTGTGTGTAAACGATGTATATTGTCTACATGTATAATGTATGTGTATCATGGCCTACGTACCATACAAAATAATTCAATTGTTTTAATTAGTAATATTAATCGGGTGATCCATCGGGCAACCCGTGAGCATAGATTGATACTCATATCCGACCCACGAGTAATCGGGTTGCCCATGGGTCGTTTCCATGGGCGAACATCGAAACCCATACCCTACTCATTCGGGTCGGGTGCCCATGGGCAGACGTACCCATGGATCGAAATGCCGGCTTGACCTCTCTGAAACCAACTTCAAATGGGGCCACGTGGCGTCAAGAGGATCTAGACCAATCCAAGTCTAGCTAAGCACACGAATTACAAATACAGAACATTTGTCCGTTTATCACATTTTTAATATCAAATATGTATCCATTCAACAATTTTACATCCTAGTGGAGATTATTTCTACCATAGTGTAGGACGAGTTCCGTTGGCCTATTATTTCTATAAATTGCTGTTCAGATCATACATGGTTGTTGTTTTTTGTCAACCATTGAAATTGTTATATCCCATTTATACTTTTTTTCTAAGGAGCTCTTGTATTACCCGAATATAGAATATACTGCAAGTCGGAGTGAACATTATTGAACAAAAATAAAGATGAAGTTCTTTTACCTTGCCTGTGACCAATAATTCAGTTGTACATAACATTTCCCTATATTATCTAATCACCTCACCTTTTCAAAAGGCAACGAATAATTTCTTAAATATACGAGAGACTGATTCAAACTTCTAAAAACATTCTCCGGTGTGCAACATGCACTGCATTTTGATATTTTTTTTTCGAGTGTACACAGTACACACATTATTGGCTCTGCAAGGGATACATAAACAGTTTCGCCGTTTCAAAAGGATAGCGTATAGACACATTATACTGTATTATTATTGGTGGCCGCGTACACATCCAAGTGTCACCATCTTTCCCTCAGAAAAAAAGTGTCACCGTCTTTCTTCTCTTTTTTGATGAAGATTGGGAGTATCGTGGACTATCTGAGATACCAAATAAAACAGCACACCCCCGCAAAAAAAACAAAAAAAACAGCACACATCAAAAAGAAAAAAAAATTGATTCTTTTTACCGGGCATTTCACCTGAATGGTGGATCGAATAGCGGTACTACCCTAAAACTGCGGGTATACAGCTCTAGCTATATACACGATGGTGTTTTATATTCTTGTTCCGTTCGTCGTCTTCACTAGATAATCAAAACTTATTTACGAAGGAGTCTATATAATTGAAGGACACATCAAGTGATTCAGACATAGTAGATGACAGCGTGATGCACGAATTGGTTCTCCATCACCCATCATAGGCGATCCACATAGAATTACTTGATAATTGTTTGTTGTTCGCTTTTTTTCTTTTTCTTGTTGATAGATTTTTAGTGGTTGTGTGCATCTCAGTTATGCAAATGCTACATGAGATGTTTAAAATTTTCAAATAATATAAAACACAGTTGTGAAAGATAAGTGAAAATAACTGCAATGTAGGCCTTTACAACGGAGGTGGTGTTTCGGCACGTAGGTGCACATGAACCTATTGTACAAAATGCAGGAAAAGAAAATTTTAAAATTTCAGAAGATGCCTAGATAAAATTTGTGTGTACATTCAAACATTTTATATTCGCACACAAGTTTTCGGGGGAAACGGACATGGGTATGTGTTACACGGAACATAAAGATATTCCTTTTTCCTGAAAACTTGTGTGTGAACATAGAATGTCTAGATGCATATGCATAATTTTATTTCATAATTTTTTAATATTTTAAAATATGTTTTCACGCAGTGGGTTCATATGCATCCATCAGCTGAAATTAATATCCGCTTTGTAACACTCTAGCTAGTACTACCTCCGTCTCAAGGAATTAGGCGCACGCGTATTTTAAGATAAATTTTGACCATAAAAATTGAGCAACAGAATTTTAATTATATTTTATGTAATTAGTATCGTTCGATTCGTATGGAAAAACACTTTTTAATGATACTAATTTTATACAAACAATATTTATCTATTTGAAATAATTCTTAGTTAAACTAAAAACACGTAAAATAAGAACGTCTTATTCTTTAAAACGGAGGTAATAGCTTTTTTTTTTCTGCTAATAACACTGTAGCTAGCTAGCTACTCCTCACTAACTACAATCCTGAAGCGATCGTAGACGATCGCAATCCAAACATCATTAGCCGTGACCCCACGTTCAGACCTAAAATTGATTCCAAATTAATACTAATGCTAATCTAACCATAGGCAATCTTATGGCCGAAGCTAACCCGATCGCGTCGGCGTGGCCACCGACCCTCTCGCCCTCGTCCTCGGGGCGGCCATTGACTTGGCAGAGCAGAGCTAGCGCCATGTGTTGTTTACGGAGTCGGGACCCGTCGTGCCGGCCTTCCCTCCCTCCCGACAGAGACTCCTGCCTTCTTGGCTCGTGCCACGTATGCAATCTCCGGTGGGATTCCGGTCCATCTCCTTCCGCACGTAGCCCCGGCCGCCCTCGGCTGTTGCTTCGCGAGTCCATCGATCCTGTCGTCTATCCTTGGTGTTCTAGAACATGGTCTATTCATGTTAGTACTTTATCGGAGTAGAAAAGAATCTCTTTTGCAGAAAACCAAAACTGATCCCAGGTGCATATGCACCCGGTATGTATAAAACATATTTCAAAAACATAAAAAATTTAGGAAAAAAATTTAGCAGGTAGAGGGACATGTTCTATGTGTGCACGTAAAGTTTTACATAAAACCGACAATTTTTATACCCTGTGTAAAAAAGACAAATAATGCCTCGAGAAATAGACTATTTTAGCACCAAAATTTGTCTTTTTTGCATAGGGTACAAAACATCTTGATTTTTGCTGAAACAACTTTGTGAGCATGTAACATGTCAAGGTATACATGCGGTATTTTTATTTATATTTTTTTGACATTTGTAAATATATTTAATATGTATTTCAAATAAAGGGTGCATATGCACCCGGGTGCAGAAACACCCTGTCGTTTTGTTGCATCGCGGTTAACTTTGTTCCCTCTGGTTAAGGAAATGCATGCTTTAGACTGCTCATAGTGGGAGTAATATAGCTAGTAACATCATAGATCTCAAGGCATTTTAGTGACATGGCATGTCAATAAATGAAGAAAGAGAGTGAGGTGGTAACTAGCTATGTTACCATAACATCACACACCCCAAGGCAAAATGAGTCTACACCATAATAAATAACACAATGCATGACACCACACATAAGTTACTACTCACTATAAAGGTAGTAACCTAGATTAGTAACATGGCATATGTTACTTGTCTAAGTTACTCCCCACTATGACCAGCCTTAGAGGCATGTGGCAAACCCTCGAGATGAACGAGCGACAAGCTTGACCAACGTCGAGGAGGTAACTCAGTCGGCTGGGTTGCATGCATACTAATGAGTGGCTGAGTAATTTCACACAGCACCAGCTTTGGATCTGCTTTTCGCGGCATTAATCGCAGCAAATGTGTGTCTAGAACACGTGCCACGTGTATATGTGATAAATGACAAGCTATCAGAAAAATAATCAAATGAGGTTTTTAGCAAGTGTGTCGGTCGAGTTGGAATGGACTAGATATAGCTAGCTAGGTAGCCCCAGAACAGTGATTGGAGGGAGCTACTGAATATACGTATTTGACAGGCCGGCCACCACAGCAGGACAATTTCTATGTATACATCATGCAATGCATGCCTATATACCCATGGTTTACTCATCATAATTGGTGTTTGCCTATTGAGAACATAATTGATGTTTGCCTAACGGAAGTAATCAACATACTACTATATCATATCAAATCAGGCTTTCTAAGCCCACCGAACTACTGTAGTCCACAACTCTAAACTAAATAAAGTAGCAAGTACCTGTTTGAACTGCATGATTCCCATTAAAATTCAAAGGAAATTCCATGTCCACTAGCTGTGGAAGAATGTTTCCTATCCCAGCTTTACAAAATTCAACGGACCTAACCAAACCGGTAGACTTGATTTCCAAAAACAAATCTTCTAAATAGTATTGTTCAGTAATGTAAAATACAGAATCTGGTGTTTCCGATGCCTTGAGAACGGTCATCGGACATGTGAATGTTGCACCACCTGGCGCCCCCCATCATGTTAGCAAGCCCTGATGCATCAGCGTTGCCCAGCCTCACCAATCGAGCGTTCTCAAGCTCCAACTCCACGCGGGTCCCAGGTAGAAGCCTAGCTCCCGTCTAAGCCTTTTCGTCCATTTTTTTTGGACGTCGATTGTTTCGGCTCCTGTTTGCTCTATGGTCTCAACGGATATGTCGGTGTGGTCTGCTTTGGAGGGGAAGACTAAGTTGTTGTGCTCCGAGGCCCTTGTTATGGCTTGAGGAGAAGGTACAACCTCTACGCGACGTCATTGACTCAATGGAAAGGTTGAATGCTATGGACCGGGAGCTTTCTGCAGGGGATTGAGGCTGCATTCGATAGGCTCTCCCTGACATCACATGTGTTACAGATAGCTTCTGAGCCGCGTCCTTTGGTTGTGTCTAATGTTGTCTCCACAGACGAGAGTGGAGCAGGTCCTTATGGTTGTTTTTCTCCTGGTGCCTGGGCTAGCTGGGCGGTCATCGCTCCGGTGTTGTAGCTCATGCCCGAGCTTGAGGAGTTGTGTGGAGAACCGGTTATGCCTATATCCATTGCTTGAGGTCGAATCGCTTGAGATCTTGGTTGTGGTTTCACCGTCGAGCTAATCTCTAGACTTCAAGAAGAGTATTGATGTGGATGTCACTCTCCCTCTCTCTCTCTCTCCCTCTCTCTCTCCCTCTCTTTCCCTCTCTCTCCCTCTCCCTCCCTCCCTCTCTCTCTCTCTCTCTCTCTCTCTCTCTCTCTCTCTCTCTCTCTCTCTCTCTCTCTCTCTCTCTCTCTCTCTCTCTCTCTCTCTCTCTCTCTCTCTCTCTCTCTCTCTCTCTCTCTCTCTCTCTCTCTCTCTCTCTCTCTCTCTCTCTCTCTCTCTCTCTCTCTCTCTCTCTCTCTCTCTCTCTCTCTCTCTCTCTCTCTCTCTCTCTCTCTCTCTCTCTCTCTCTCTCTCTCTCTCTCTCTCTCTCTCTCTCTCTCTCTCTCTCTCTCTCTCTCTCTCTCTCTCTCTCTCTCTCTCTCTCTCGTCCATCGGCCATGTGATTCCTGCAAGTGATGCAATTGCTTCGTCCGGAACATTGGCACCTGTGCCTGAGGCTGTGTCGCCAACTCGATTTGCGATTTCCTCACCACTTTGACTCATGGGCGGAGCCAGGACTGGTTTTTAGTGGGGGCAAAGATGTGCTTAGTGGTGCAAATATTTTTATTAAGTGGGGGCAAATCAATATTTAGCATGGCATATTACAAGGTGGTAGAAATTTGAGCGGGGGCAGCCGCCCCCATTGGCTAAAGGCTGGATCCGCCCCTGCTTTGACTGTTGCTTACCCTGGTTCCAACAAGATGGTTGTGTGTCTCTTGAAGAAAAATCCAAGTAGGGATAAGTGCAATAGAGGTGGCGCTAGACGCTAGACCAGTCATCGTGAAGGTAAAAACTAGCAAGTATAGAAGCAAAATGAGTGGCACTGCAAGAAATGCATTCGCTATTGCTTGATAGATAATTGGTGTGTTTTTCTCGAGCTACCACCGGTCTATGGGGGCACTTTTGTGATGTTTGTCAGTGTGTTGTAAGAGTGTCGTGTTGGAGCCTATATATGTATGTTTGTTTTTTGTGGTCGCGTGGTGGCATGTGTTTGGAGTAGTCATGCTTTCATGACCTAGTTTGTAACGGTTTTTGCCTGGTTTTTCGTAAAGCAATTGGACAACTCTCTTCTAGGCAAATCTTTTACCTCCGTTTTGAAATAAAAAGAATCTGCCGTCGACTGCATCCTGACCGCTGCCTTCCAAATGCACGAAAAAGCTCCCCAAAAAAGTCTTGCTATAGCACAACAGCCCATATTGTTGCTTGTGTCATGCTAGCTAGGTTGCTGAGAATTTGATGGAGACGGGCTACAGTCGAACCCGAAAATGGCGGGGCTAGCTTCCCCCACTTGCGGCCAATATATAAACCCAAGACCATCACGCGATCGACGTCGCAGCCAGTGAGCATATCCTGTCAGTTTGCTTCCTTCCACACACGCACCTAACGAACAAGCTAGCCAACAAATCGTTTACTTGTCAGGGTCGTGCTCACCTGAGTCCTCTCCCCCTCCTCCACTCTCGCTCCGATCGAAATGGCATCCCCGTCAACGTCCACAAAGACGACGACGTTCGCGCTGCCGAGGCTCCGGGATCTCATCGAGCACGACGACGAGGAGGATGAGCTCGTCGAGGAGGAGGAGGACGACAACGATGAGGACGACTGGGACGTGAGCAGGCGCATGTCCCGCCTCTCCGTCGCCGGATCCGACGGTGACGACGCCGACGACGAGGACGACGGGCGCAGAGGCGTCGACGACGAGGATGAAGAGGACGACGACGAGGTGAGGTCGGATGGTGCCCACGGCGAGTACGGGAGCCGGCCGTGGCACCCGTACGGGAGCCCGGGACACCTGCAGCCCCCCTCGTCGGCGTCCCTACCGGGCACCCCGGAGCGCGGGGCGCCGTTTCAGTCGCAGTCGCCGTGGGGCTACGGCTACTCCAAGGACTACGCGAGCGAGACGGAGGCGGCGCGGTGGCCGGGCGTGGCCGGCCCGCACGAGATGCGCAGGCAGCAGCACCGTCGGCAGCGGATGATGCGCGAGGTGTGGCTGGACCGCGCGTGGCAGATGCGGAAGCAGCGGCGGGAGCTGGGCGAGCGCGGCGACCAGGCGACGGTGCTGGTCGGCGGGAAGGGCGGCGGCGAGTCCCCCGCGCGGGCCGGCGGCGTTGCCATGGATATGGACGAGCTGCGCGCCTGCAAGGACCTCGGCTTCGACTTGCCGTGCGACTGGACGGTGGAGATCCCCAGCTACGCGGTCCCCGCCGTCGACACCGGCAGCAGTGGCGGCAACTCGCCGGCCTCGGCCGGCAGCTGGCGCATCTCCAGCCCCGGTAAGTCCTCCAATCATTGCACCACAACAACTGCTAGTTATGACCACGAGCTGCCTCATTAATTTTCCATAGCGGTGTTACTCGTACCGTACGGACAATCACTGGCCGGTCGACTTGGAAGAAAATTTTGCCCCGTCACAGTTGAGAAACAGTAGATAACCTACGTGCTCGTTCCGCGACCATGAACTTGGAAGCTCGGAGCGTTCCATCACCCGTAGCTTGATCGATCAGCACGCTTAATTACCGGTCGGTTAATTTCCTCGACCGGCTAGTTCGTCATGTACGTACGTCCATCTTGCACTGGCAATTTACCATGCGCGCGGGCGCGCGTGGCACTGAAGCTGAAACCGAATTTGGCCTGACTTACCGGGCACTGCACTGCGCCTGCGACATCGTGCATGATTCGCAAGTCTTTTCGGCCAAAAGCACGTATGCCCGCGCGTGCACAGAATTTATTAGTGGCGTGTCCGTTGCTTTCGCACCAAGCCGGCATCATTGGCCAATTCGTCCTCGGCATGCTCCCTCTTCCCTGGATGAGCCGCTGCTTTGTGCTCGCTAGTGTCTGCTCGCCACGTTTGCTAGCCGGTTAATTTCCGCTTGCTGCCCAGCCTTGATCGTGCCACGCACTTTTCCTACTAATTCTTCTAGTACTCACGTTCATAATCAACCAGGACAATGGACACTATAACTCTGGTTTGCGGCATAATTTATGCCACTAAACACAAACAAACGTGCCAAGCATTCGCGAACGGTGTGCGTGGAATGTCACACAGATAGCATATATAGGTACTTATGCAAACAAAATGATTGGACGATCTGTTCAAACTTTCTCGCTTGTATTTCTTTTTTTAACTTGTATATTTTTGTTAAGACTATTGGAGCTTTCAATATTTTTACATAATTATTCCCAGACAAACATAACAAAAAGTTAACTTAGACTTCAATCCAAACTAACTTTCATATCCTAATATTTTATTAAAACAAACACTAGTTTTCCCCTTATGCAATGTTCAGTCATCCACAGTGTCCATGCTTATACGGTTCTAAATCATTTTCTCACTTGTAGGTTACCGATGTTTTCCATTGAGCCATCATAACTTTAAAATATCTAGATAAATAGAGTTTATACTAAAATTTTATACTTATTTTTACCCTAATTTAGTCTTAATAAGTAAAATTATCTATTACATACATGGAATGGTTAACCACATGACAATGTTTGTAAAAATCACTTCTGCATAGTATTATTTTTCGCCGAGTTGTAATGTACACCGCACAAAAGTTTGCATGCGCTAAATTTAAATTGCCTGTTGTAATAAAAGCTTTCCTTGATTTAATTTTTCACCGTTTCATAAATTATCTAGTGCATACCTATGTATTTTGTTTGCTTGTTTATCTATTTTAATATTTAATATCCTTGTATACCATGATAGCGATCTCTGAAAGGTACCCTTGAATAAATATCTCATTAGCTATTCTAGTTTGTATTATACAGATATATAATATGGAAGCTTCTAGAGTATAAATTGTAGCGTTCGTAAATCTGTCTCACAAGTTGAAGCTGACAGATGTGCTTGCTTCCTAAACTTTGGAACAGGAGATGATCCCAAGGAAGTCAAGGCGAGGCTCAAAGTGTGGGCCCAGGCAGTGGCGCTGACATCTGCTTCTCGGCTCGGCGCTTGATCCGGAGCGCATCGTCATCAGTTCCAGAGCAACATCAACACCACGCCTCTGTGCAAACCACCACAATTTTCCTTCATTTCCTCCAAATAACCTGTTCCTGCTGCCAGAGAAACAATTTATTCTACCATCACGCGCGTGTATATACGTGTCCCATTGCACGCACTTGTCCACAAATAAGCATTGTTTTCATAGCATTAGCATCGAAAAGAAAAACATACAGACATGGTTTGGTTGTTGGATAGCTTTTTTTTCGAATTGGATAGCTTGATTAGTTAGCTACATAGGGTTGCATATGTTCGTCGTTGTGGGCTCTGCCTTTTTTTACAGGTCGCACGTGTCTCCTGGTGGCACGTGTGGTCGTTTCGGGTTTTTGCCGTGGCTGGTCAGTTGGCCGGCCGGCAGGGGGCGGGCCACCGGCGGTACAAATGTGCGTTTGCCTGCCATGATTGCAAGAGTGCAGATGAAGAAAGGAGAAGCAAAAAAACTGAAGGCGGCATTCATATATGTGATGTGACAGCTAACAAGAGAAAAGGAGAAAAAAATTGAAAATATCTATGCAAAAGCTTTCTTGAAGAACTAATGTTATGTACTCGCACGTCCCACCTATTCTCTGTTCACTATAGTTGTCCTTGTATATTTTACACTTCCAATCGCAGATGTATTATGTGTGGATTAGATACCAAGTTATTTTTCTCTACATAGCTAAAATGCATAGGTTCATGTCAACTCTTATCTCTTATCTATTTGCTCGCAAGAAAAACTTATCTATCTTTCAGAAATACTCCCTCCGTTCTTTTTTAATTGACTCAAATTTAGTATAAAGTTGTACTAAATCTGAGTCAATTAAAAGAGAACGGAGGGAGTAGAACAGAAATACTGGTCGTAAATTTCATCTGGCACTTATTTGGTCTAGCTAAATTTCATTGTGCCGCACACATATGATAGTAAAACATACCTGCTCTACAGTGTAAACGAAAATGTTGCCTCCAAATGAACTTTAACTCCAAGTCCGACATAACAAAAGACTTTCCATTTTCATTAGCAGACAAAGAGTAAATCATGTTCAAACACATGAGCATTATTTCAGTTTCCTGTAACAACGTTACACTGGTGAAACGAGCCTCATAAGATTCCTGTACTTGTAGTTGACTAGCTAGTTGGAGATTCAAGTAATCCTTTCTCAAACCGCGCAAAAAACGAAGGAGGATGTCCTGGGCAAAACCCCATTATTGACCCTGAGCACTGAGCCATTAAGCTTTTCAGCCGTCCAAGGGCAGCTCACCACAATCCACAATTCGGCAGGGCAGCTTAGGAGTATCGGACCTGCTGGTTTCTTGCGATTCAAGCTCCTTCACAACGTCCATGCCCTCCAAGACTTGTCCAAACACGACGTGGCGGCCGTCCAACCATGGTGTCTGTGAAAGCATTCCATTTGAATCAGAAACACAAAAGGAAATCTTAACACCGGGTTCTTGCGGAAGAAAACAAAACTGAGAGGTGACTTGTTTTTAGTTGGGGATAATTTATTCTGATAAGTTATCGTATCCGATCTAATCTATTGCAATTTATCTTGTTTATACATTGATAAACACACTTACCAGTCCCAAGTGGTTATGAAGTTGGAAATGCCATGTTGATGGCTTACAAAACGCGATGAATTGGAGAATATGAACAAAGGTTAAACAAATCATGGGAGAAATAAGGAAATGTGGAAGGTGCACTTTTTAATGGATCCAATAGCTGCAAAACAATAATATGATGAAACAGTTTTTACAATTAGGACAATTGCAATAATTACTAGTTTACGGCTCTAAGATGGAGAGACACTATTTTAGAAACTAGAATTGAAGTATCATCAATATTTATTTTGTTGAACATGCTTTTGTGGGCACAAACACTCTTTCAAAATGAAAACTTAGGGAGTTTTGCACTGAAGGATTAAAGTTTTATATCGAAATTAGGAATCTAAACCACATCCTGCCCCTTTACTAGGATGCAAAAGGGAGTAATGGTCTTCTGAAGCTAATTTGTTAATGGGGTAGTTTAACACTGATCTCAGCTCTATCAATATCAAAAATCAACTTTTTGAAGATTCTGGAGTATGATTTCTAAAACTATTAAATAAATCTGAATGGTATTGAGCGAACACAATATATGGATGGAAACATACCCTTGTGTTCCTAATTTGTATGTACTTTTGAAGACTAAATAAATAAAGCGACACCTTACTACCATAGGACATTCATGGCTGTAGGTTTGGAAAATAGTGATCTAGTAATGATTGTGTCATATTGAGTAGGAGTATTAAGGATTTCTTACCTTCGCAGTGCAAATGAAAAACTGGCTTCCGTTTGTGTCAGGGCCCGCATTGGCCATGCTTAGTACACCGGGGCCAACATGCTTTACTGAAAAGGGGATAAGAAATACAAAATCTTCAATTTAACTACTACCGAACTGAAACTAAATTGATACCAGGCAAAAATTACACATTTAACTCAATGCAAATAAATGAAATTTCAGTCCTTGAAAAGGAAATAAAGTGGAAAGATCATCTTCACTATCAAATCACTTACATGTAAAGTTTTCATCATCAAAGCATTCACCATAAATACTCCTCCCACCAGTGCCCTGCAGTCACCAAAAGAATCTTAGAACTCAACAAGTGAAAAAAAAAAGCCTTTTACCTTGTCACAGAAACAAGTTTGTGCTGACAAAGAATTCACTGAACTCCAAACCTAGACTAGGGTGAATTTTCCTTGTCTTCCATGGGGTGCTTTCGCCGCCCATTGACATATCTTTTCAATATACTATCTTAAAATTGCAGTGCTCCCCCGAACTAAGAAAGTGCCCACCATTGCCTGTTGTCTTTCCAATTGATGTATTTCCAATTGCTGTATTATGGATCCTACGGCCTCTCTTATTTGCGTGTTTACATTTTGATCGTTCAGATTTCATCCTTCCCCTTTGTAGTTTCTCAAAATATGCGACTCGGAAAAAAGAAACTAATCGTGACCTGGTAAACTGTTGTGTGGTCGATTTGGTACTTAGCTCATCATAGGACAGGTTATCAACGTAAAGTAAAGAGAAGAGGAGTAGCATTAGGAATTTACACTAGGAGACGCAGTTTTGCACAACACTAGGTAGCCAGTTCATCTAACTATTGTGCGCTCACAATATTTGGTAGCCAATGTTTAAAGGGCATCCAATGTTTATTATGTCATTTTTTTCTGTGCACAACACTTGTTGAGGACCTAAATCGCTTCCTCTGGCGGAAAGTACTAGTTTGGGCAATGGCATTGATCAGAAACCTCTCTTTCTACAAGCTAGTTCGTTAGTTGACTTGGCGAAATAGAAAAGGAAATTGCGGACTGATTCATAATTTCAAATAGACGAGGAGAAAAGGCTGAGCAGATGCCACTAATTCTCTTCAGAACTGAAGAGAATTTAACATCTGACTCAGAGGCATCACTGCACCCTATAAGTGCAGGAATGGACAAGGACCATGCTGCATAAAACACTATCTGAAACCATGGGGAACCTGACGATTTATTGTTCCTCAAATTGATATACGATGTACAATGAGGATTATGGAATGAAGTGAGCTGACTAGTTTTCAGGAAACATAGTACTACTTACGTTGTTTTCCTGGAAATCCCCACCCTGAATCATGAAATCCTTGATGATTCGGTGGAAGGAGCAGCCCTTGTATCCATACCCTTTGTCGCCTGCCCCAACCAAAACAGAGAGAAACCGTGCGTGAGTCCAGATACATACTAGTCGGCACACGTACTCACATCAGCAGTGGATTTGCTATCGAAATTAGGCAATTCGCATAGTATTGATTAGCCTGCTATACCAGTGCACAAGGCGCGGAAGTTGTCGACAGTCTTGGGGACGACCTCGCCGAAGAGCCCGATGACCACCTTGCCCACGCGGTCCCCGCCGATCTCAACCTCGAAGAAGCATTTGCTGGTTACCTTGGCCTGGAGCTCCACGTCACCCTGCAGCAGCAGACCAAGGCAAATTCAACCACCAAGCAGAGGCTAGCGAGCAGAGAACCACACACGGTCTCGTTGAGGGCGAACAGGCGCGCGTACCTCTGCAACCGCCGCGCGGACGACGAAGGCGGCGGCCGGGGCGCGGCGCGCGCCGAGCCTGAGCGACACCGCGGAGCTGGAGCGGAGCGGGCGGGCAGCGCCTCCCCTGGCGCGGCTGCGGGCGAAGACGAGGCGGTGGTGTGGCGCCGGCGCGAGGGCGGAGGGGGCGGACACGGCCGGCCTGCACGCCATGGCGGGTTCGTTTGGCTGCTAGTTGGATTATCAGATAGAATCGATAGACGGGGATTGAGGATTGGGAGTTGGAGAAGACTGGAGACGGCGGGGCGAACGAAGGAAATGACCGAGGCGTGGTATAGCTACGTCTCGCTCGCGGGCCATGCGTGCCCGCATAGTTTGGTGGGCTCATCGGCCCAAATCTGACTGCTGTATGTGAATCTCAGACAGATTCAAGGAGTAGCGGATACACTCTTTGCTGGTTTTCGTTAACGAGGATATGGTTTTATTTTAATTTTGGGGGAGAACCAGTATATGATTTGAGCCTATGAAATCTTGTGGCGAGTCTAATGTGAAGAAATGGTGGTTTGCGAATTGCGATGGAGTAGTCACCTATTTCAAGAGGAATATATGTGAAGAAACTGAAGATGATTGTTACTTTATGAACCCAATGAAGGGAGAGAAGGGGCGCTATACATGAAAATATCTTTTCGAGAGTCCGTTCTCAACATTCAGCTTCATAACCATTTATTACAATATATGTGAATTTAGTGTGGATGTGTAGGGGATCATGCCTACTCATAGTGAGGTAACACACGTATTAACATAGAACTACATATGGTTGGTGAACTAAGCATTGGAAAAAAAAGAATTGTGGTAATTAGCTATGTTATAATAACATCACACTTTTCAAGACAATATGAGTTTATATAACATAATAAATATAACTTTGAATGATACAACAAATATGTTATTAATCAGTATGGAGGTGGTAACATATATTATTAACATGTGTATGTTACTACTGTATGTTACTCCCCACTAGAACTAGCATAAAAAATTTGTCAGTAAACTACCCGCTTATATAAGTTTCGGGTATTCATGGTCCCGTCTAGTGTTGGGACAAATGATACAATATTATTACCATCTTTCTCTAACGACTTTTTTCAACACAGGTATTAATATCTCACAATTTCAATATTCGGGCCCATGGATACCATGGCAATTAACCAATTTCAATGGTCGACACTGCAATCAATAAGAGACGTTGGACAGCGTCATGGTGTGACACGCCATCGGAAAACTTTACTCTTCGTATTAGTTCCCCTCATGGTTATGAAAATCATCAACATTGCTATCGATGTTGTATCCTCTTCCCCAACATAGTTACAACAACAGTACATCTCCAATAGCTAGCTACCGGCGAAATTAATACCAATACATTCAATGCATTTTTCAATGATTTCTCAAACACAATTTCGGTATTGGGGAGGGGGGATGGCCCCCATAGGTGTCACAAACAATAAACATAATTCTTAAAGACCAAAATTGAAACCACGAAAAGTAAGCCTAACATAGTACATATTTTATTACATGCCAACGATGAACAACCATAAAAAGCAAGACGATTCACCAAAACATCACAAACTGGAACAAGCACCGAAGCATCGTAACAGGAGGACATCAAGCGTGAGATACCTGATTACATTTTTTTTTTTTGCATTAGTAGTGATAGGATTTTGGTATTTTACCTGATTACACTTGGTGGACAATCTTTTTCGATAAACATCTAGCCTATGCAACAACGTAATACCCTAACGGTAGTACGGATGCACACAACCAAAAAGTAAAAAAAGAAAACTAAGAAATAAAAAGTCAGCCGTAGCAGCAACAATACATCCACCACCAAGACAACACCTGAACTACAGGCTCTCCAAAACTGACGCCTCCAAGAAGAGAATAGTGCACAAGCGCCGTCGTCGCCCGATCAAAAGACCTTAGGTTTTCACCCTGAAGATAGTCCCCTCTCTCAAAACAATACCTCAAAAAAGCCATTGCCAGGCACAACCAATTAATTCCAGACCTTGGATTTTCACCCTGAAAGGTAAGACTCTGAACTTCACATGCGTTGCCGCCCCCACTTGCATACTGCTACTGCAAACCCATAATACTAAGCAAATCCCTCAACATCATAGAGACTCGAACCTCCATTGCTATTTCTCCAATCCAGCCTTCATGATATTCTCCACATCTGATTTTACCATGGACCGGAATGTCATCTAATGGCAACACAGAGCAGAGCTTCGCGCCGCTCCCTACAGAACCAAACGGTCGGAATAAAAACATGGGTGCGCACGACCGAATACCACCCGATCTAGCAAACTTCAGGCATAATGTGCACTGTTACGTTCGCCGGCGGAGCCTTCCGAAACTCAACACTCCAGCCAAATCCAGTAGGACATGCAACAAGCAGGTCTTCGTCTTGTCGCGAGAGAAACCCTAGGACCACCGCCTTTATTCAGGCCGATACCCCACGCAATCGGCCATCCCCGCCGCCCATCACACCGGAAAGCCGGCAGAACAAACGACCGTGGGCTGCGGGAGCCAGCAGGCTACACAGCAGCCCCCAACAACCGTGAAACTGCAGCCCGCCAAGCCCATCTGGGCCCAGATCAGGACCTGGCCGCACCGTCGCCGGCAGTAACTCGAGGCCGCCGCCGGCAGCAAGCACTAAGGGCCTCCGTTGTCATAGCGCCGCCTCCGCATCCCTCCACTAGCCGAACCACCCCACGCCCCACCGCGCCGCCACAGGACAGCGGGCATAGGTAGGGACCTAGACCCGCGGTGTTCCACCGCCGTCCGGCGAGACAGCTGCCGGCAGGCCGGGAACGCCGGCCCGACCTCCGCCCACGACCATGCCGTCGACACTGCCCCAGCCGCACCAACGGATAGCCGCCGCGATCCTCCACCCCAGCACCTTCGGTAGCAGGGGCCGCCGCCACCGCGGTAGACGTCGACGGCAGCGGAGGGAGGGAGGCAGCTCGAGGGAGGGGAAGTCGGCGGTCGGATCCGAGCCCCCCCCTCCCCCCCCCGGCGACGCCCTAGGGAGCACCACGGGAGGGGAGGGAGGTTAGGGTCAGGAAGTCTCGCCCCGGGTGATCACTTGGTGGACAATCTAGAAGGAGCGTAATAATAGGATCTTCCACGACAATGCAGCTCCGATCAGCAGAATTCATTCCAATATTAGCGAGGAAGCCAGGAATTGGCGAGAAGCTGGCAAAACAGAGCTGTTGCACAGACCGAGAGAGCCAAATTGACTAATCCATGGATGTACTGCATCTGCCTAGCTTGCTAGCTGCAGGTTCTTTTCTTTGTATGTTTATTAATTTCTCTTTGGTCACCTTGTACATCTTGTATCCTCTTTCTAATATCATTGATAAACATGGAAATAAATAGCGCGCTATTCCAACACTAATAGCACGCTATAGCATATCTGGAGAGCCGACGCTACGCTATTTCGGCGCTATAGCGCGCTATTCTCGTTAATAGCACGCTATAACATGCTAATAGCGTATTTTTAGACTCACGCTATTTTGTTATAGCGCGCTATTTTTTTCCTTGTTGATAAACAGGCCGCTTTTTCGTAAAAAAAAACTGCAAATTTATATTGGATCACTTGGGTCCTTTGAACCTGCCCCAAACTAACGTCCTTGTTCCCTTCCAAAACAAAATAAAGCTTCATGCAATTGTTAAGAATGAGCTAGCAAGTAAGCCATGCTTTGTCTTATCTTTCCAGGCATCCAACGAACTGACCTAAAATGTGCAGCAAACGCGCATGCCTGCTCGACGAGATAATTTTTCCTTCTTGCAGGACGTACGATCTCAAACCCAGCGTCCGAGAAAAGAAGGCTAATTTCCCGGCCGCCGTGACGAGGAACGGTGACCAACCGGATCACCGGAACAAGACAAGAGGTAAACGCGCGGCAAGAAGCCGAGAGCATTTCGGACGGATATAGAGAGCGTCTCCTCCGTTGTCCGCGACCGAGCACGCTCATAGTAATACGTGCATTGCTGTCGGTGACAGAGACGGCTTAGCTGCTGATTTTACTACTCTCTAGCAGCCTCTGCCCGGAATGCATCTACCTAGTTCGTTAGTTGATTCGTCTGCTGCTAGATCCTTTGAATAAGGTTAGTGGCTCAGTACTCGGTCCTGTACAGTGGAAGATACAAAATCAGAGATGTGGTCTGGTGGTGGTGACCGTGATTTGCTACCGACGGTAACAAGGTTCTCCGTTACCTTACCGACAGGGTTTACAAAAGAATATGGACGTAAAATTATGGAGGTACTACTCCTCCCTCCGATCTATAAGTGTCGCTGATGATCTATAAGGCTGGTGCCAGTGCATCACCTGTTATAGCCTCGCCACGTCAGTTTTTACCATCACTCTCACCCTACTCTCACCCCACTCTCACTCCACGGTGCCAGTGCACGGGTTATAGTGCCAGCTCTCACTTCTCTCTTCTCCACATCACCATTTCTTTTTCAGATTAAGACATTCAAAATAATGCAAGAAAATTACCCCCTCCCTCTCGCCCCCGCTCTCGCCCCGACCCGCCAGCGCCACCGCCTCGCTCTCGCCCCCCTCTCGCCCCCCTCTTGGCGCCAGCGCGGGCAGCAGTCGGGCGGTAGCGGGCACTACCGCCGGGCGGTGGATCCACCGCCCCGCGCTGTCGTCTCGCCTCACTACCGCCTGCCTCTCGCCTCCCGGCGGGCGGTACCGCCCGCGCTGTCGCCCGTGTTTGCACCAGCCTAAGTGTCGCTGATTATTATGGATCAGAGGAGGTAGTAGTAAAATTTAAAATTCAGTGAACTTGTCGGGGCTTTATTTTTGGGGTGTGTCTATATCTCAGTTGACTGAGATTTTCTTAAATCTCAGTCACCTCAGAAAAGTGTGCAGTTAAAAAAAGTTAAAAAAAAAGTGCAACTCAGTCCAGTTGCATTTCTAGCAGAAAAATGCAATTGCACTTTTTTAACACAAAAGTGCAACTCAAAGCACTTTTTTGTATGTGACTTGACTTAAGAAAATCTTAGTTGACTGAGACATAACAAAACCGTTATTTTTTACTGAACCGTGAATTTACCAGATCTATAATGTAGTACGACTGTCGGCCTTACTATAAGGAGATCAAGTTGAGTGATTTGGTAGCACTATTTTGGCATATGTATAGGCCACTAGGAACAGCTTCTTCCTTTCGTTTTGGACAACCAATCTCAACGTGCCATAACACATGCGGCTGGAAGACTCGGTCGCACAGTACCACTAGTAGTTCTATTATACTCTGAACGAGAGCTGTCCCAGCTCAGCCGCCTCACACGCAGGAACCAAACAAAAGCCATTGTTCTCCTCCTCGATCGGTAGAAGATTTGGAGAGCTTTCATACCTTATGGAGTCATTGACCAAATGGTTCATTGTGATACAAATGTAATTGATTATAGACTGAGACAGCTTGTGATCAGTTGGGCAGGGTATATACGTGCGTATTTAACTCTTTTGTTTCGTCAGCCCTCTGAAAAGTCAGGCTCATTGCGATGCAGGCGGAATGATTATGGACTGAGACAGTCAGTTAGGCCATGAGCAATGGTGGCATACACAACTAGTTACTTCATGTAAAAAAGTTGTCAGAATCAACATGGTGAATTTTATCTCTCCAATGGAAGCTACAACTTTAGTTAGAAAAAAGAGAGAAGGGACCCCACAAATATGACACTATGTATCTCTTTCTCTCTCCAAAAAGCATGCTTTTAAGGCTTAAGATCCCACTTCCTGAAGAGGAGGCTACCTCCTCAACCGAAGCTACTTTGGACCACCCGAACCTAGCTAAAGGTGTGAGGCAGTACCTCTAGGGCAGTGCATTGGGCATGCCCTTAGGAATTAGGCAGGCTATATACGTGCGTATTTACCTCTTTTGCTTTGTCAACTGTCTGAATGGTCAAGAATTGAAACCCAATTCGATTACTCTGAGGCTAACGGTAAACCAGCATGTGCAACTACACGATAAGTCGCCCGTCGCCATGTGTAACTGTGCATGGTTCATGTTGCTCCGCCAACGACGATCGAGACCAACAAAATTGGGTTGTTGTCTCCAAGAGGATACGCTTAGAGCAATTCCAATAGTGTAGCCAGCTGCTGGCTATAAGCCAAGTGTCATGTCATCTATAGCCAACTTAGAGCCAATATATACAATAGTGAGCTATAAAAATGTAGTACTTAATCAATATGTGGCCCACCTTTCACTCTCACAAAATGCCTAGGAGCACGTGCTAGAGCTGTGTGGTGACCCGGCATACCACTGCATGGTGTAGTATGCAAGTCTGATATAACACCAATGAAACACCGTTCCACTAGTATTATATCGCTCAGAGTGGTACAACAGAAACATATGCGGGTCCAAGGCATGTCTATAGAATTACAACATTGACTCTCGTTACGGAAGATCATCACGAGCCTCCTACTTTACAATGAGGTAAATCTGCAAATAAACTCCAGAAGAACGACTCGTAGTCTAATCCTATCACGAACTCTATTTGTAGAGTATTTAACTAGCTATAGAGGCTATGAATAGATTCTAGCTAAGTAGGAGCTAGGTTTAAGAAGCTAGTTCCATTCTATGGCTAAACTAGGTTTTCTCCTTGTTGGATGTGGTATCTGACTCCTCTGACAGGGTCCTGTCTCTTGAAGTAGTTGTTGACTCCTCGGCCTTCGAGTTGCACTATAGATCCTCCTTCGATGCCTCCATATCTAAGCTGGGGATTTAAGAGTGGGATGAGTACGAGCGTACTCAACAAGTTCATTATAGGAAAGAGGTGTTTAATGCACTAGCTACGGCATTAGACCGGAAAGTCTAATACCAATGCAAGTTTTCATAACCATTTCTTCAAAAGGTTGCTTTTATTCGGAAGAACTATGTCCGTCGGCCTTCACCGGTTTACTAGAACTTCATGGAGCTCCTTTCCGGCCGCGTTCGCAGTTCCATATCCCGGAACAGGGAGTGACTAGTCACGGTTCTTTACACTCTGCAGAGGTGTGTTGCTTTACCCATAAGAGATCTTAACCTTGGTGCCAACCGGGCTCGAGTTTCCCGTCCACACTTCCTATGATGTGAGGCCCGGTATAAGGTCTAGCAAATCATGTTCCTCCGCTACCTCGAACACCCACCCATTGTTGCATGCGCCGACCCTGGGTCCACGCCGGTCCCATTATTCCTGTAGATTTCAAGGTGGACCCCGACCACGACGACGAGTGCTTGGGCTCTACCATACACTCCTACGCCGTAGCCGCAACCCATCATAGACCGCAATACCGTGGGGACTTAAGGCTTCCCCAGCCTACCGCTTGTTCTTCGAGCGACAAGTGTCTACGGACTATGCCGTGGGGACTTAAGGCTTCCCCGACCTACCGCTTGCCACCGACGGATACAAGTGTCTACGGTAAAGCGCATCCGTTGATGAACAAGAGGTGGAAACACTTTTGACTACTCCGTCCCACTCCGGATCTTATGGTTAACACGGGTATTACGGCACAAGAATCACTCGGCGACATTTGTTGTTTAATCCTAGATGGATATAAACCCTTGCAATGGAACCTCCACCATATCAACACAATCCATGGTTCCATTGCCCACCACATAGTCATATTCATAGTTATGAAAGTAGTGGTTTTGGTTTTTATGCAATAGTGATAATCATAGTACTTTGCAAGTAATTTGATAGAAATACTCAAATGACATGAGCAAATGATGAACTTGCCTTTCTTGGATCGCAAGATTATGCGGACAAGGTCTTCGATACGCAATAACTCCAAATTCTGAAATAGCATCATCGTCGGTAAGGACGATGTTTCAAAGATTGGCAAGGATGCAATAATGCATAAGTATGAGATGCAATCGCTCTAAGCGTGACCTAACCCCGATGATTTAGGATCAGTGAGTTGTAATGATTGGTTCAGGGTGTGTTGCACTTTTAGAATGATTCTCATACAAGGTTCTTATTCAGGTGTGGTTACATGGTATCATGAACAGGTGCTGCAATATATAATAACAATAATATTACAAGCACATAACTATAACATTTGGTATAATACTAACATATAATGAATAGTGGTTGGTTTTAGTACTATATGTCATGGTTAATGATTAATTATCATATACTTAAAAAGAATAACTTTTGAAGAACATGTTCTTTAATAAAGAACAGGTATGATAATTAGGGTTGTGGGGTCTTATGGTTTACTATGGTTCTAATTGGTTTCTGGAGTAGGTAGTAGATGGATCATAACCTAGTTGGATTAATCAACACTTAGGGCTTGTAAGGTTGAGTTAAACCTGGCATTCTAAGCAATTATTCATACAAGGTTGCTATCAAGATTGGTTCATCTTGTTGGTGATAGCTAGCTAGGGTTTATAGGTCCTTATAAGCAGGGTTGATGATGATTCTTTATTTTCTTCAAAAGAATAACTTAAGAACATACTTCTTACATAATAAGAAGTATATCAATTAGGGTTGAGGTTGTCTAGGTTTTGTTATTGGATTCATTAAGTAAGGAATGGTGGTTTCCTAAATAGGATGTTTAATAATTATCTCACACTAATAGGTTTTAGTGGAACAGAGGTTATGTAGTGCAAAATAATAGGTATGGGTGCTATTTGGGTTCATCACCATGGTGTGATGTTAAGTAAGAATGATTAAAGATGATTATTTTGGTAATAGGATCTAGGGTTTACACTTGGTTAACCCTACTTGATTATCTAGGTCTGATGAAGATGAACACATGGGATACCCATATATTAGTGATAGGTCTTCTACATTTTATGTGGCCAGGACAAGTATTTAGCTGTTACTATGGTTCTATGCTTTGAAAGAAGGTACCATGATCACATGCTCTAACCTAGGGTTTAGGTTAGAAGTAATTTAGGTTTCACATAAGATAATAGAGTTAGGGTTTTAAATAAGATTTAGGGTTTATGATTCTCATGAAATTATGAAGTTGTGATTTCATAATGGAACTAAGTTTTCCTATTTGTGATATAATTCTTAAAGTAATAATTGGTAAAAAAGTTGAAATTATTAATCACTTTGATATAACAATAATAATGGATTTAACAGTGTATTATAAAGAAAATATGATAAATACTATTAGGGTTTCGGGTTTTAATTAATAATTGAATTAGTGATCAATTAGGATTTTCATAGGATTAGACATAACCATCTAGAAATATTTGTTGTTTTATATGGCATATTAATGTGAAGTAATATTTAATATTTTCTTTATGTGAAGAATTGAAACAAGAAATTATATGTTTAGTATTTAGGTTTTAATTGTTAAAAAAAAATAGAGGAATCTCCAAATTATTGTTCCTTTGATTTTTAAAGTATTTGTTTTATATTATTATAGATATAATTTTCTGTTACTCACTTTTATTTATTGGTTGTTATTTAATTAATTTCAAATGATAGAATTTCCTAGGAAAAATAAAGAAAGAAGAAAACTATGGACCAAATGGCTCAATGGGCTGGCCAAACTAGTCTGGCTGGACCAGACCAGCCCAGTCTGGTTTGGGTCAAACCCTGAGCCCCTGACCCGACTGTCTCTCATGCTCACCTCTCTCGCACCCACGCACGCGCACGCAGACGCGCCCACACCCCTTCTGGCTATGCGCTGCTACCGTGCCGCCGGCTGCCGTCTCGGCCATCACTAGACGCTCCCGGCACCGCCGCACGCCGCTGAGGCTCCGCCATTCTCTCCTCTATCTAACCCCTACTGGCGCCCCTCTCTTTGCTAACGCATGCGTGCACGCGCCCGTGACGCCCCTGGCTCCGCCGCGCCGCCCTTTTCCAGGCCGCCTCCTGCCTGCTCCGGCGCCGGCATGAGAGGGCTTTGGTCTGCCTTAACCTGCTCTTCAACTCCCCCTCTTCGATTTGATTTTCGTGCTGCCCTTGGTTTTCCCCCAACCCTACTGTAGCGGCACCTCCGCCTCAACTCCGGCCGATGTTGGTCGCCCCTCCAGTGCTGTTGCTTGCCTACACGGCCTACCCTGTTGCTCGTTTTGGACCTTGCTTCCTCGACCTCCTACCGTCGCTCACGAGCCCTCCCATGGTTCGTGCTCGACCCTACTATCCCCGTGGTGTTTCCGTGGTGGTGGTATGGTGATGCTCTGTGTGGCTAGTTCCCCTTCCTCGACGCCTGCAGAACGACAATATTCGGCAACCCCGGCGCCCTCCATCTGTCTGCTTGGTTGATTTGGTGGTGTATTGGTGGTGGTGTGGTGTTGCTTCGTCCCTGTGCAGCTGTGATGTCGGTGAACTGGTGGTGTGGTCACTACTTCGTCCTCGACGCCGGCAGGATGGTGCCGTAGGCGCAACCCCGGCGTCGCCTACTGTGCTGATTCCTCTGTTGCAATCACTGTGAGCTAATTCACTCCCCTCTCACTACTCTCTGTACTCTTTATGGGTATGCAGAGTGGTATATGCTTGTTGTGCTCAGTGAGGTGTTGGCTTAAGAATTGGTTTGATTATCAATAACAAATGCTAATTATAAGGCCTCACTTTGGATGATTTGCTTATGCTATGATCGAAGAAACCGAACTCGAACAGCTTCGATCAATCGAAGTAATTCAGCTATATCCCTGTACATCTTATTACTGAATTTGGAAATGTGAGATGCATCATTATTTGCTTACAGATTGATGCTCTGTTGGTGGCTTGTTTATGATCTTAGATCTATACTTATATTACTAGGCTGCGACTATGGTCCTACTTGGTTGGTCAGAAGCATTCCTGGACAGTATATAACCATATGTAATTGCCCTACTGGATTCTATATTCTTGTGATGCCCCTGTTTGGAATTGCTTTATCATCCCAGGCATACATGATCTGGTTATGTTGCTTTTACTGAAAGTATGCATTATATATTTACTTGATGCTTGATTTGGCAATTTACTTGATGGCTTGCTGGGTTAACTTGTATGCTTATAGCCTCTGATTGTTGCATGGTGCTACTTGGTTGGCCTGGGTAATTTCTTGGACCCCAAGTAGACCACTGTAGATGATGAATTTATTGGTGAAAGATGTGTTGTGTAAAATCTATAAGTACAGATGCTGCTACTTGATTCTTGGGCCCCGCCTGTGATGCAAAGGCTGAGGCTTTAATTAATACTAAGAACAGATACTGCTTGTGCCTTTTTATTTCTCAGTGATGAGACTGGCATAGCACTTCTATGCCATTCTGAGAGAAATCCACCTCTCTATCCTCCTAGGTGAAAACCTAGTAGAAGGGTAGTGAGATGGTTTATTTTAGATACTCCCCTTATTCCCCTGGTGTGACTATGCAAACTAAGAACAGATGCTTCATCATCTTCAGTTGATGTATACTGTATACCTGCTTCACTTATGTATCTTGACCTTCTGGCTGATGATCTAATCTGCTTCTGGTGGTATGCTTGATCCTCCTAGCTCCTGATCTGCTTGGTTGGTTTCCTCAGATCTAATTATTGATTCAGTGGTTTATCCGGTGTATTGTTCTAGTGGATTATGGTGTGTTCTTGTCGTTCTAGCTACCTGTACTCGTAGGCTGCTGCGGTTGTTCTTGATTTCCCGGCTCTGTCGAGGTGTGTGTGAGATACTACCAGCCACAGTCTGCTGGTGTTTGGCTTTTATATCGATGTTGTATGGTTGACAGCACATGACATGCATGTGTGGTGTAAGCTACTTGTGTGTGTGCTCCTGCCATCTAGTGTATGCTACAAAGTTGATCTTCTCTTCCTTGTGCAAACAACGGCTGATTGAGTACTTATCCCAGTTTGGCATCCCCTTTTGTACTGCCAAGTGAAACTACTCGTGTTGGTTGGCTATTCATATATGATTATTAAATATGCACCTACCTAATTTATCTTGGTGGCTTATATTATTATTTTAGTTAAACAATTCAAGTGTGGCTGACTTTTAAATGTTAGGATCATTTTGGCTTTTCAATGTCAAACATGATCCAGAGAAATGCTCTGGTGGCCTTTTATGGTGTCTAGCTAGATTAGAGGGAAATTTTTAATAGTTGCCTTGTTGCCTCCAATAATGTTGCCTTGTGTCCCTGGTTGCCTTCTTGATCACTGGTTTTCTATGATAATGCCTCGTTGATGCCATATGACCCATATGTCCCTTTACATGATCCATTTGTTCATGATGTTGCCTAAGAAAGAATTCCCTCTAATCATCACTTGGGGATCAAGACTAGTTCTTGACTCCCATTGGCTAGTTTCCAAAATTAAAATGTCTCCCAAAATGCGGAGACAAACATTTTAACCTTAACACATCATTTCTTTGTCTATTGTTTATTTTTCTTATTGCAGGGAAAAGAAGAACAAGAAATGTTAAGAAGATTTAGATTTAGGAATTCTTTTAGTTCCATTTTGTAATCTCATAATTCTTTTGTAACTTGTAATATTTTAATAAATGTTGTAATAATACTTATGTGAATTGTTATTTGTAATATTTGATTCTCATTTATATTTATATTTACTTTGTATTTATATAATTGATTAGAATTCAAATTCCAATCCAAGATCTTATTTGAATTCTGTCTTTCATATTTGAATTTGAATTCAAACTATTTCCCTCGAAAACATAATAAATTAATAAAGGTCATGTCGAAATTTATCGCACCCACATCGAAGACTAACTCAATTCCACCGATGTAAGATAAACCTCGACCCCTTTGGAGGTTTTAAACAAAAGCGCGAAAATTCCCCGGATTTTCTATGCATGAATGCAATGCACACATCTGTTTCCTCTCTTTTTGTAACCCCAAATGCTGGGATATTACAAGCTGGCTCTTGCATAAGAGCCCACTCTCCTTCTCTCTCCTCCTATCTCTCCTCCAACTAAGTAATAATATACTATTTTAATCCTTATAGCCAGCTGACTAGGACTTATTGTACTTGCTCTTACAGATTGGCCTCGTATTTGGTGAACGTGTGGCCTGCTGGATCGTAGGATCGATGTTTTCTTTTCATTTGAGAGCGGTGTAGCATCGATGTTGTCCAATCGGATATAAGGGCACTTTTTGTTTGAATGTTTTCTTTTTCTTTTGACACAAGGGTGGACCCCCAAGGACAGAAAAGCTGCGTTATATTCCAGCGCTGGGTTACAATATAAAAGTTGAGAGAAGTCCATATTACCCCCTAAAATTGTCCTCAAGTTCAGTTTACAACCCTGAACTCTTATTTGGTTCAACTTTCAACCCAAAACTCTGAAAACCATTCAGAATAAACCCTTCCATCACTTTAACAGGTTTTGAGCCGGTTTTTGTCGCCACATCAACGGTTTTTTTCGTATATGTACCATACACTATCTAGTAAAACTAACATCAGAACACATGTTCCCCTCGTACTGGTTCATCCTGTTCGTCTTCCTCTCTCAAACGAGGTAACGGCGATCAGGAGCAGACGAAGCTCAGGTAGATGCGTACTGACATGGAAAAGCTCAGGTGGTGCAGGAGCAGTAGAGGGGGAAGAAGCGTCGTCGCTACGGCATGGAAGATGTGTGCTGCTACTACTGGTTGCTAATTTGGAGAGGAAGTGAGTGAACTTAAAAATCTTAGACTTGTGCTCCTAATGGTGAGAGAAAGAAGAAGGGCTACACCAGGTCATCGATTTTGATTTAACTAAGCTAGTATATTTGCGTGGGAGTAAACACTTAACTGTCGAGTCGAAGTGCTCCTAATGGTGAGACAGAAATAAAGTGTTGCTGTTACTGCATGTTGCCTCAAGTCTCACTCTCTCGAGCAGAGGGCAAAGTAATCTGTTGGCCTTGTGCTGCTGCTACACAATCCTGCCGCAGCAAATTTTTTCTACATGGTATTTTGATCAAGATACAGAAAAGAAGCTGACCTGGCAAAAAAAAAACTGGCTTGGAACCGGTCCAAACTGAGTGAGGGGTAATTTTGAATGGTTTTCATAATTCAGGGTTGAAAGTTGAACCAAGTAAGAGTTCAGAGTTGTAATTTGAACTCTGAGACAAGTTCGGGGTAATATGGACTTCTCTCATACAAGTTCCATACAAAATTACGAACATGATCTACATCTATGCAACAAAAACCATGAAGCAAATCTAGAAAACGCAATCGTAATTCTGAGCTGAAACCCTTTGAGGTCGGTTTTGAACATTGACGTTGTGAAATCAGGTTGAACGGGTAGCGGTAGCCCTTCTGCCCTCTAACACGTACGTGCATGCTTCATTAATACCATTCACATAGTACAACTTCCTTAAAGAAGAAGCGAGCCTATATAACTCAATTAGAGATGTGGATGTAAAACTAACCATCAAGATTTCCAAGACGTACCATAATTTGATATAATGCAGAAAAATTTGTAAGATCATGCCCTTGATGTCAACATTGAGGACAAAGACAGACCTACCCTAGCTCAACTAAACTACAGTCTACCGTACCGATATGATCTTACTCACCCACACATGTGCTCACCTCCATAGACCATAAGTGAAATTCATCCAACACTACCGGACATGTGCTCAACAGAGAATCGCATCCTAACATTGTCGAACACTCCATATCGACCAACACACTAGACATACAAGAGTGTCGAAGGCCTTCTTGTCTTTGCACCTGATCTTAGCTCTTGCGACGCTCCACAAATCCGCAAAGTTGTTGTTTGGTCCAGGTACAAAAGCATGCATATGTTGTTGGAGATGTGCCCAAGAGGCAATAATAAAGTGGTTATTATAATATATCTTTGTGTTTATGATAAATGTTTGCATACCATGATATAATTGTATTAACCGAAACATTGATACATGTGTGTTATGTAAACAACAAGGAGTCCCTAGTAAGCCTCTTGTACAACTAGCTTGTTGATTAATAGATGATCATGGTTTCGTGATCATGAACATTGGATGTTATTAATAACAAGGTTATGTCATTGGATGAATGATATAATGGACATACACCTAAATGAGCATAGCATAAGATCAAGTCATTAAGTTCAATTTGCTATAAGCTTTCGATACAAAGTTACCTAGTCCTTCAACCATGAGATCATGTAAATCACTTACACCGGAAGGATGCTTTGATTACATCTAACGCCATTGCGTAAATGTGTGGTTATAAAGATGGGATTAAGTGTTCAGAAAGTGTGAGTTGAGGCATATGGATCAATACTGGGATTTGTCCATCCCGATGACGAATAGATACACTCTGGACCCTCTCGGTGGAATGTCGTCTGATTAGCTTGCAAGCATGTGACTTGGTCACAAGAGATGACATACCACAGAACGAGTAAAGAGTACTTGTCGGAAACGAGGTTGAACTAGGTATGGAGATACCGATGATCGAACCTCGGACAAGTAAAGTATCGCGTGACAAAGGGAATCGGTATCGTATGTAAATGGTTCAATCGGTCACTAAGTTATCGTTGAATATGTGGGAGCCATTATGGATCTCCAGATCCCGCTATTGGTTATTGCTCGGAGAGGAGTCTCGACCATGTCGCATAGTTCACGAACCGGTAGGGTGACGCGCTTAAGGTTCGATGTCGCATAAGTAGATTCGGAATATGGGATGGAGACCGAAGTTTGTTCGGAGTCTCGGATGGGATCCAGGACATCACGAGGAGGTCCGGAGAATAAGATTCATATAAGGGAAGTTGATTTCTAGGTTTCGAAAAAAGTTCGGAATTTTTCCGGTGATAGACCGAAAGGTTCTAGAAGGTTCCGGAGGGGTCCACCATGGGGCCCACGACCTAGGGAGGCCAACATGGGCCGAGGGGGTGCTTCCTTGCCCTAATGGGCCAGGCGCACCAAGCCCCAAGGCCCAGGCCGGCCACCCCTTCGGGTTTTCCCAAAACCCTAAGGGGGGGTCATTTTGGGGGGAAGTTTCCCCCCTCCCCAAAACCCTAAGGTGCAAATTATAATATTATACATTGATGGATCATGGATCGATTCAATATTATACATGTTGGTAGGTTCCATGTAATTTCGAGGTCCATAGTGGGAGTAGATACGTGCCATTTACATGTATGTATATATTATGTTATAACAATGTATATACATATAACTTTACATTGTTAGTGTGCTAGTAATTAACAGGACATCTCACATCACGACAGCATGTAATCACTTTTTTTTAAAAAAAAGGAATGACATTGTGGCCACTTTGTTAATTATCAAACATCGTTACATCGTGTGTAAGCAGCTCAATAATAAACTCAGGCGGATTCCCGAGCCAAACAGTCGGCTTTCTTGCGAACACGTCTGTGGGTAAAACTTCAGATTTTTTACATACAGTATCAAGTCGAAGGAGCCTGTCACCATCGTCAGCAGTAATGCGTAGAACCCTGAGAGCCGGTCACCATCGTCCGCAGCAACTAACACGAGTGGTAGATTAGGGATGCAGAATTCCCGATAGATTATTGGCCGTTTCCGTACGCTACAGTTCTTCCACGTTGCGACGCGCAGAAACTGACGCCGCGCTGCATCGGTGGATGGATCAAGGATCATGGATGGATTCAATGACGGATAGGCATGTGTAGCAGGTAGCCTTCAAGAAGGAGTACTGCATAAACAACCATATCTCCATCGGCTCCAAGTTAGTGTAATCGGATGCGCAACCTCTTGCTTCCTTCCCGGCCTCCCCATCTGACCCTGTCGTAGAGGTAGCATACGCTGCTTGACCTTTGAAATGGGGATGCCATACAAAAAGATCACGCTGCCTATAAGTACCAGCTCATGTACCTCTGCTCAATCCAGATCCAAGAAGCACTGATAGCTATCCAGCATTGACCGGTCGATCATGGCGAGGTTTCACCTTACCGTCCTCTGCGCCACCGTCCTCCTCGCGCTCGCCGCCCCATCCCTCGCAGGCGACCCCGACATGCTCCAAGACGTCTGCGTCGCCGACATGGAATCCCGTGAGTTACCCAGCTAAATGCTTCATTCATCTTGATTTGTCAACTGCGTTGCTGCATCTTTGTGCTGACACGGTACTGTGTATGCGTGGTGTGAATGGCGGCAGCGGTCAAGCTGAACGGGTTCCCGTGCAAGGCCAACATCACCGCGGACGACTTCTTCTTCGCCGGGCTCAAGAAGGCCGGCAACACCAACAACGCGGCGGGGTCGGTGGTGACGGCGGCGAACGTAATGTCGTTCCCGGGGGTGAACACCCTGGGCGTCTCCATGGCGCGCATCGACTACGCGCCTGGAGGGCAGAACCCGCCGCACACACACCCGCGCGCCACCGAGATCATCTTCGTCACCGAGGGCACCCTCGAGGTGGGCTTCATCACCACCGCCAACAAGCTCTTCACCAAGACCATCACCCTCGGGGAGGTCTTCGTCTTCCCGCGCGGCCTAGTGCACTTCCAGCAGAACAGGGGATACGGCCCTGCCTCCGTCATCGCCGCCTTCAACAGCCAGCTCCAGGGCACGCAGGCCATCGCCACCACGCTCTTCGCCGCCGCGCCGCCGGTGCCCACCGACGTGCTGGCCAAGGCCTTCCGGATCGACAACGGACAGGTGGACGCTATCAAGGCCAAGTTCAAGTAGGGCGCCTCCGTCCGTCACCAACTCTACATCAGTTTCTTCTGCAGAGAAGAATCGTCCATTTTGGTTACTGAATAAATGATGCCCAAGTGGAGTGAGATGTGTAACGTGTAGTTGATTCCTTCATGTGTATGTTACATTCGTTTGTCTTCGAAATAATACAAACATGTTCTTGTTTTGCCTAGTGTATGTTTTGTTTCAGTAACTTGCATTTGATATCTTACTGCGTACCTTTCTCGATGTTTGTGTTATATGGAGTATTAGTTTTCTGCCCTTTTATCCAAAATAAAACTTAGTTTAATGCCCTTGTCAGTGGATCTATAACCTGCTAGGTTTTCCGTGTTTTATCTTTTACTAGCACAAAGCTCGACATGCGTTGCTACGGCGACATAATTTACACATGCTAAAATTGAATTCAATTATTTATAAACAACATGCACCCATTTAGTAATAGATACTCCATTGATTTATTTATAAAGCGGGGCAAAAGCCTATTTCGAAAAATATATACTCCATTGCTTCAAAAATCGATGGTTTTTTTTCTCTTCGAATAGGCTCGAGACACCGACGGCCCCATCAGTAATCAAATCTCATTACATATTAATAAACTTGAAAGTTTAGAAGACAATACATAATATCCACTCCAAAACAATATGATATTTCATAATAATTACTGAAATGATAAAGCCATGTAGTAAGAATTAATCAAATATGTAGATGGCAAATGTTATAGTTTTTTTTCATGGCATAGGTCCAAGAAATAAATAATTATCATATATAAATAATAAATCCATGTAGTACGAGTTAATCAAATATGTAGATGGCAAATGTTATAGAATTTCGCTTCGATCCGGTCCAACACCACGTCCGGTTTTCTAAAGATAATAATAACAAAAAACGAACCAGTATGTGGCTTAAGGGTGGCAATAGTGGGAACTTTAGGTACAATTTCTAGTAGGACGAAAATGTCAGAAAAGCCTTATTTTATTTATTATTTGGTATGTATAGATATGCATAGGAAAATTGTTTGTGGCGTTGCATTGGGTGATAAATTGTAAAAACACGCATGCATTGGTATGGATCAAAAATCTTAACCACATCGACAAATTTTAAATTTAACTTACATACGTGTCACAGACAGTCTATGATTGTGTTGCCGCGAATATAGTTGCGGCTATCACGACAAGCTTCTCAAGTTAATTTCACAAACAACTATGGTTCATACATACATGATTGTGAATATAGGGCGTGCTTATGGTCCCAATTTTTGCCTATTTAAAATTTAAAATTTTCCACATATTCTTGTGGTATAATTTTTTATTTAATGTGTAAGAGTGAGAAACTACACACACTAGTTGAATGTCCGTGCATTGCTACGGAAATCTTTTCTTTTGCGAATGGTTTTATATTTTTTTCCACACATGTAAATACAATACACATAAAAAATTCATGTCGCCTAATATTTCAAAGTAATACGATTCTACTTTGAATATAATATGCAGCAGAGACATGTATCCTCTAGGTACACTTAATTGGAGCGGTGATGATCATGCGGCTGCACCTAAAGGAACTTTGTTGTGCTTCTCCGAAATGAGCACAATAATATAATTTAACTAATAAACATAGATAATCACATAGGGAGAATATTCTGGAGGTTGATTACACTGCCCCGCCGGCTTCACCTTCCCTTTGAAATGCTATGCTCTGCCATATTACTATTAGCGGACATTTTTTTTATAGGAAGATGGAAGGATACCGATTTCTTATAGTCAGTAAAATCGTAAGTAATTATGTGGTATTGGTAAGACAAACTCATATTGCGAGTACTAATACAAAGCAGCCATCTTAGTCACAAATTCGTTCATAATAATTCATCAAAGGCAGTAACTAAATGTATTCTACTACTGGAAATTAATGATCATGCTTGAGAGCAAGTTATTAAAAAATGTATCTGAATCGGTAAGACTACCCACAATGGGAGTATCATAGGTAGTATCATGCATTTCATGAGAGAGAGAATACTAGTATCATAGGTAGGTACTGTATCATAGCACATAGTACTAAAAAAATTAATATCAAGTAAATCTTGTACATATATTTGCATTGAGATTCTACAAAACAATTAATATATGGAGACTATGATACTAGTATATGATACCATGCATTGTGGAGATAGTAACATGTAGTAATATCATATGCATGATACTTCTATATGATACTATGCATTGTGACTAGTCTAAGCTGGAAGCACAAATGTATTGAAAATAATAAATTTTGCTTGACTTTATTGATGAATACCATCCGCCCAGATCAATATGTGTGTACATACGGGTTCAAGGCTTAAAATGACCAATTGGCAGGTTAGTACTGGCAATTTCTAGAAGTGAGCAATAAGAACTAAGATCATGAAACTTGCATTTGCAAATACCTGAAATAATATTATTTACATTTTCTAGCGCCCATACCAGCGGGGTGTCTCTCATATGTCCTTGCCACTGCTACCGGTCACTTTGTTTGACTTTGGCATTAGTTCGTGCCCTCATCGGCACCAAGCTCATCCCTTTCCAGTTTGCCCCCTCCTTCCATCCGCGTTCTTGCCTTCTACTTGGCATCTCCTCTTCTTCTTTGTGTTCAACATGACTTTCTCCCCTTCTTCTCTTGTGGTCATGAATGTTATACATCTGAAATTTTACACTCTATTTGCAAGATAGTAAAAATACACATTGACATACGCTTAGATGCTTGTTACCTCGACCTTGACTCTAGATCAAGCCCTTGCCTCATATCCCTATAGATTACTTGAATTCTAAGAAAGATTTTCCTGGAGATCCAGTTCATTCTGTTCTCTGCCACCATTTATGTTCTACGGCAGGACTTTTAGCTTCATCCTTAAATCATCCCTGCCAACTTGGTAAATTTCAACCCCACTGATTGACTTCAGACAATTCAGCCCAAGAGCATTACATGGGACATCATCCATGGACCACGGGCACAAAGCAGTTCAGGTTGAATTTATCAGATATCAACATTGATGAGAGGGCATAACAATATGGATGCCTGTAATTTATATAGTAATAGATAGATGTATGAAATAAAGCCCCGCTAATATTTTAGTGACAGGAAAAATAATGCTCTATATTAAAATTCGAGATTATATGCTCTCTATATTAAAATTTGAGATTATATGCTCACCTAGGTTGCATGCATGTAGCAAGTTTGTACAACATCAGTACAATACTGAGTCTCCAGACATCCTTGTTTTATGTCCTTAGAACCATCGTACATATTAAAATTCCAAGAACCATCATATGCATAATGTGAAATTTTTAATCTGACATACTGCAATATTTAAGGAAATTGACTGTCAGAATATCAAGCAAGCAAAAAAAGTTTGATTAGACCGGTCTCCATCTATCTTCTCTTCTTTATCAGCACGTGAGAAAACTTTCTTCAGGTTGCTAGGTGCAGACTCAAAACATACTGTCCTAGCTGAAATTCATAAGAAAAATCGAGGCTCCATGGTAGGATCTTCTCTCATACCGTACCTCAGTTAACTAAGACTCCGTAAATGTAACACATGAAAAAATAGAATGAGAAATGACACATGTGTTTCCCCTTTGGTAGGAGAGACTGAGAGAGTGGCAGCGATGTTAAAGGCAGACGAAGAAGCTTTTAGTCAGCCAGCTTGACACCGGGGGGTCCAACGCTAGCAAGAAGTTGACCAAGGAAGCACCACCTGCCTGCGCACTGATGTGCGCCCGAACGACGCCGACGTGCATGTCCTCATGCGCTCCCAACAAGCAGACCGAGAGCACATCTCCGCTGCCGGCCATGTCATGTGCAAGAGAACCGTCGGCGGAGAGGATGCAGTCCACGAGCGCAGATCACCTTGGGATGACACCATCGACTAAATCCCGAATCTCAGGGCTGAGCCTCAATTACCGTTTTGAGCTATGATATATCCCTAATCTAGCACTCCCTGCTCAACCTCCAAGCCACCACCTCCGGCTAGTGGGCGGCAGCCCGGACTCCACCGTCTTTATTGATTTTCATGTACTGTATTACCAATCAGTAATGCTACACCTAAACCTACCGAAGATTATTACGGACAGACGTGGACGACCAACGTGGAAGCCATCTCATCTAATCTGCCTCATCTCTTGAGAAGTTAAGAAGAAACTGCTAGCGCGATCATCTGAAGACAGCATCGCCGGTGGTGTCATGAAGGTAGAAGTTAAGAAGAAACTGATAGCCCACTCCACGGAGGACGGTGTCGCGAAGGCGGACGTCCAAAGGCTGCAACGGGAGCGCCGGTTGTAGATGGACATGTACACAGCAAGGCAGGCACTTCATGACGCACTCTCGCTCGAGCCCACTCCGCCCACCGCGAAGGTGCTAGCGGCGCTAGACGACGTCGCACAGCTGGACAACAACGGGCACCAGACTTTCTTGCCGGAGTGATCAAGAACAGGCCGCATCGCCGATGTTGACCAAAACCAGCTACAGCGGAGACAGAGAGCTTGCAGTGCCATTGATTACGACCAAGAGATGGTCGTGCACCGACGATCGAGAGCTTGCGGCTACTTGCACGTGGGACTCGCCCCGCTGTCTTGAAGAGCCCGCCGCGGTTCAACGGAAGATATCTCATATCCACGCGCCGGACCACCGCAGTAGGTCACCATGTCGCGCCGCCATGTGAACCTTGCCACTCGCGCTGCGTCGGAGGAAATCACAGGGTACATTGTGATGGCGTGCGCTCGTAGTACACAGACACGCTGTTGGGGAACCCCAAGAGAAAGGTGTGATGAGCACAACGGTAAGTTTTCCCTTAGTACGAAACCAATGTTAATCGACCAGTAGAAGAAAGACGCGACTTCTGAAGGTGTTGCTGGCTGACTAGTGGCAGGGCGCACTACCGGCGTCAGCAGCAACTTGGAACCTGCACACAACACAACCAAAGTACTTTGCCCCAACTTAAATCTCACCGGTTTGCTGAACACAAAGGATTAGACGTATCGAATGGAAAGAGATGTTTGCACAGAACAGGATTGCAGTTAAATTTATCAGTAAAGGAAGAAGGATCGGGGTCCACAATTCACTAGAGGTGTTTCTCCATAAAGAAATAGCATGTTCGGTGAACAAATTACAGCTGGGCAATTGACAGAATATCGACCATACATGACAAGATGATTACTATGAGATTTGGTATTGGACATTACAACATAATACATAGAACGTAATACAACTGCGTCTATGACTAAAATCCGCCTTCAGGTTAGCATCCGTGATGACCCACAAGTATAGGGGGTGTATCGTAGTATTTTCGATAAATAAGAATCTCGAACCCAACGAGGAGCAGAAGGTGTTGATGAGCAGTTTCAATGAAGGATTCGCTGTAAACACTAGCAAACAGGTTTTCAGGGGTATTTGATATTGCAAATAAATAAAATGCGAGTAAATAAAGGCGGCAATAATAACTGCAGCAAGTGGCCCAATCCTTTTTAGCACGAAGGACAAGCCGGTTGTTGTACTTATATCGACCAAACGTTCCTGAGAACACACAGGAGGTTTTATGTCAAGTACTTTCGCGTCGCATCCGTAAATAATCTCTATTGGTATGGTAAGTGTTGTGTGGGTGAACCTATACTAATGCACTACCCTTACTAGGATAATACATACTTGTGATTAACCCCTTGCAAGCATCCGCAACTACAAGAAGGTAATTAAGATAAAATCTAACCACGATCTTAAACTGCGAGATCCTACACTCCCTCATGCAATGGTTTCCTAACGGGGGTTTTGGTTTACGTCAGCTCCGACAACCCCGCAATTAGTAGTCCAAATACACGATGCATTCCCCTAGGTCCATAAAGGCGAAGTATCATGTAGTCGATGTTCACATGATACCACTAGAAGAATAACACCACAACTTAAATATCATATCAATACATATTACTCACATAGCTCCACTACTAACACAAGACTTCTCCCATCTCCTTAATAACTAAACGAACTACTCACGGGACAACATATGGAACATGATCAGTGGGTATATAATGATGAATAACAATCTGGACATAAACCTTAATCCGATGGTTTCACTCAATAGCATCAAATACAACAAGTAATCAATACCGGGAGAGTTTCCCCTTCGAAATATGCGAGGTACAACCCAAATAGTTACAGCGGGACGAGGTGGAGACGGTGGTGATGATGGTGCTGATGGTGGAGATGATGAGGATGATGATCAAGATGAAGTCCAGCTCGATGGCGGTGGCGATGGCGATGATTTCCCCCTCCGGGAGGGAATTTCCCCCGGCAGATTCCTATCTGCCGGAGAGCTTTTCTCTCTCTGGTTTTTTCCGCCTTGTAGCGGCGGCGGAATATTTCTGCGAGCTGCCCCCCAATTTTAGGTTTTCGTGGGGATGATATACGCGAAAGGGCGGCATCAGATGTGGGCCAGGGCGGCCATACATGTCCAAGGCGCGGTCAGGGTAGGGCCCATGCCTGGGCATTGTAATGCCCAATGGTGCCCCCCAGGTCCTCCTCCTGGCTATCTCCGTCATCCGGGAAAATAAGATCTTCGTGAAAGTTTCTGGAATTTTCTGATCTTCCGAAGTATGGTACCCTGATGACCACTTTTCCAGCAGAATTCCAGCTCCGGCAGCAAATCCCGTGAAAATCATCAAACATGCAAAAATAGATAAAAAATAACATAAGTATCATGTCTAAATATGAAATATATCAATAAATAACATTAGATTATAATACAAAATAGTGATGCATATTGGACATATCAACTCCCCAAGCTTAGACCTCGCTTGTCGCCAAGCGAAAGCTGAGCTCAGTAAACAGGACCACATGTTTATGGAGTGAAGTGTCGATAACAAAATACGAACAAGAAGCATCACACTCACCAACACACAAGCTATCATAGACAGCAACATCCTCAAATATGATCCACTTGCAATGTATAAGGAACCAACACATAAGAGTATGTAAAGGAAATCATAATTGGCATGGCAAACCTTTTGTTCTTGGTCAGAGAATAATTAACAACTAATAAATTTTCACATACAGTAATGCTAAATTATTGCATCCTCTTTTCATTCATAGATGGCTTTCAACATTGTATTCATTTGGGTAGAAACATTGTGCTGCACAAGTAAGAGTTAAAAGACAATTGCATACATCAACATTCATAGATGATTGAATCACAACGGTTCACATGCTTGCTTTGAGATAGAAGGAATAGGTGCACTGACTCAACAAGAAAGTAAAAGAATGGCCCTTCGCAGAGGGAAGCAGAGATTAAACATGTGCTAGAGCTTTTTGTTTGCAAAACTGAATAAAAGATTGCTTTGAGAGGTGGTTGCTTTTGTCAACGAATAGGTACAAGTGTTTTTGTCATCTTCCATACTAAACAAGTTTGAGAGCGGTCCGAAATATTTGGGCGAAGCCTCTTTTTATTCATGCTATTTATAAAACCGTGACACTCCTCCCATCCATTGCTTACACATACCATGGCTAGCCGAATCCTCGGGTGCCGACCAACAATCACAAACCATGGAGGAGTGCCAATTTCTTATACTTCCCTATTTTCTTCCCCTTTTGGAAGTTGTGGTCAAACCAGCTCTTCTTTTTTATATTTATCTTTTTTTATTGACAAGCGAGATGAAGCTCACGAGTCTTGTTGTACTTAGTAAAGTATGGAAGACGACAATAATAACTTTCACATCCTCATGAGCTAAAAACATAAACACAAAATGAGATGTAGTTGAAGGTTTTAAAGGTAGCACACGAAAATTTACTTGGAGTGGCGGTGAAATACCACATATAGGTAGATATGGTGGACACAAATGGCATGAGTATTTTGGTTGGGATTTGGATGCATGAGAAGTATTTCCTCTCAATACAGGCTTTTGGCTAGCAAGGATGGGTAGCAAGCATATGAATATAAGGGAAACAAGCAAATATACATGTATCAAAAAGCAATTCAAATAACTCATCTTGAAAGTACAAACGATCTTGATTTGAGAATACTAAGCTTTTGAGCCAATCAAGAAATAAAGAATATGAATAATATATCTGCATGTACCTTTTTCTTTTTCTCTTTGATCTTGAAAATAATGTTGCTACTGACCAGTAATAGATTTGCCAAAGCCAATAAGATGTATTCAATAATCCCGAAATGATACCAACACCAATTAGCAAGAATGATCACACCACTGAAATTGCAAACTAAAATAAAGTGTGCATAAAGTAAATAAGAAGACTTCTCATTAATAATTCATATAGGCGACTCGCACCAAGGGATACAATGAGACAAAATAAAAGAGCGATACCTCCAATCCGCAAACTATCCTATATGACAACCACTTTATTCATGATATGACTCGACTAAAAATAAAGATAAAGGTGATAGTGATACCGCGGCGCTCCCCCAAGCTTGGAACAAGCCAAGGGGATGCCTATACCGAAGACAATCACTCCTCAGGTGCCGGTGGTGGTGGCCCGTTCCTGCGATTCTTAAAGATCTCCTTCAGCTTTAGCTTCTCAGTTTGGCAGTTCTGCACTAAGACTCGAAGAGATTCATTGTTATCTGAAGATGGCAGTGGTGGCCTTGTGATGGGAATTGAGTAATATTCCAGCATTCTGCAAAGTCTGATGTTCTCCTCAAGGAGTCTATCCACCTCCTTCCTCAGAGCTCGATAATTATCACAAAACTCATCAACAACACGGACGGCTTCTTCAGCTGAAGGGACAGAGCTTAGGTTCAGAATCGGTGGCGTTAGTCCCTGCAAGTTATGAGAAAAGACACGTCCAATGTTAGTTTCCCTTGCAGCAATATGTCCCTCCTTCTTGATCTCGGCAACAAGCTCGGCATGGATCTTGTGAATAATGTGCACTTCACGCTCCGCCATCTTCCTGTACTTCAAACACTTCCTGCTCCAGCTTTTCCACCCTGGCTTCAAGATCACCCACTCCTTTAGGTCCGCGGACATCTTCTATTTGCACCTTCCCATCCTTGAACATCAACTCCTTGGGATGCGTCATCAACTCGTTCAGGTACGGGTTGATGCCACCCATGAAGGGGTTGTCTCCAGTCACTACAAGAAAAGTTGCCATGGCCGACGAAGTTGAAGTCGCGCCGTGGTTGCTGGTGTACCATGGCCGACGATTTTTGGTCTCTCCGTTGTGCGTGTCAAAACGTTTTTTTCTCGTTTTTGAGGCCACCTAGCCCGACGAAAACGGCCAAAACGTCGCGTATGGTGTCCCGGGACGTGGTGCATCTCGAATTCTCGGGTTCGCCGGCCGAGTCAACGCAAATCCGCACCGCCGAGGGATGTAGGGCCCGAGATGGCAGCCTCTCTGGCATTGTTTTTTTTCTCGATCGCGCCATCTCGTTCAACGCTCTCCGATCGAGCCGTTTACGATGCAGGATCATGGGTCTCGCATGTCATCCTCTATGAACCAAAATTCTTTCTATTCTTGGATTTTTTTGACCCCCTGATTTCTGGCTACTTCCTTTTTCTTTTGATCCCTTGCCGCCTTGGAAACGTTGAGACCGCTGCTGCTAATTGGGACCCGCATGTCATCCTCTATGAGCAATCAACTTTCTTTTCTTGGAGTTTTTTTTGGCACTTCATATTTGGTCACTTGACTTTTTCTTTCGATCCCCTGCCGCCTCTCAAACGGTGATACCGCTCTGCTGCTAAATGGGACCCGCATGTCATCCTCTATGTACTATAAATCTTTCTTTTCTTGGATTTTTTTGCACCTCATATTTGGTCACTTACCTTTTTCTTTCGATCCCTGCCGCCTCTCAAACGGTGAGACCGCTGCTTGCTAAATGGGACCCGCATGTCATCCTCTATGTACTATAAAACTTTCTTTTCTAGGATTTTTTGGAACCTCATATTTGGTCACTTGCCTTTTTCTTTCGATCCCGTGCAGACCTCTCAAACGGTGATACCACTCGCTGCTAAATGGGACCCGCATGTCATCCTCTATGTACAATCAAGTTTCTTTTCTTGAATTATTTTTGGCTCCTGATATTTGGTCACTTGCCTTTTTCTTTCGATCTCATGCCACGTTTGAAACGTTGAGGATCATGGGACCCACATGTCATCCTCTATGTACTACGGAGTATAAAACTTTCTTTTCTTGAATTTTTTGGCACCTCATATTTGGTCACTTGCCTTTTTCTTTCGATCCCGTGCCGCCTCTCAAACGGTGATACTGCTGCTGCTAAATGGGACCCGCATGTCATCCTCTATGTACAATCAAGTTTCTTTTCTTGAATTATTTTTGGCTCCTGATATTTGGTCACTTGCCTTTTTCTTTCGATCTCATGCCATGTTTGAAACGTTGAGGAACCTGCTGGCTCATGGGACCCGCATGTCATCCTCTATGTGCTATAAAAGTTCATTTTCTTGGATTTTTTTTCACTCTCTGATTTTTGGCTATTTCCTTTTTCTTTTGATACCCTGCCGCCTTGGAAACGTTGAGTAAGCTGCTGACTCATGGGACCCACATGTCATCCTCTATGTACAATCAACTTTCTTTTTCTTTTGATCTCAAGCCGCATTTGAAACGTTGAGACCGCTGCTGCTAATTGGGACCCGCATGTCATCCTCTATGTACAATAAAGTTTCTTTTCTTGGATTATCTTTGGCTCCCGATATTTTGCCACTTGCCTTTTTCTTTCGATCTCATGCCGCCTTTGAAACGTTGAGTAAGCTGCTGTGGCTCATGGGTCCCGCATGTCATCCTCTACGAACAATAAAAGTTTCCTTTCTTGGAGTTATTTTTGACCCCTAATTTCTGGCTATTTGCCTTTTTCTTTTGATCTCCTGCCCCCTTTGAAACGATGAGGATGCTGTTGGCAGGTCGGTCCCACATGTCATCCTCTGTGAACAATAAAAGTTTCCTTTGATGGATTTATTTTGAACCCCTAATTAATTTCGGATATTTCCTTTTTTTTCCTTTGATCCCCTACCGCCTTGGAATCGTTGAGGATGCTGCTGCCTCATGGGTCCCGCATGTCATCCTCTCAGAACGGTAAATGTTTCTTTTCTTGGATTTTGTTTACCAAATGATTTTTGGCTTATATTTTATTTCGATCTCCTGCCGCCTTTAAAACGTTGAGGACGGCTGTCTGGCTCACGGGTCCCACATGTCGGCCTCTATGAACAATAAACGCCGAGGATGCTTGCTTGCCTCATGGGTCCCGCATGTCATCCTCTTAGAACGAAATGTTTCTTTTCTTGGATTTTTTACCAACATATTTTTGGTTTATTTTTTCTTTCCATCCCCTGCTGCCTTTAAAACGTTGACGACGTCGCTTGGCTCATGGGTCCCCGATGTCGGTCTTCCGTACAAGAAACATGTGATATCTTGATTATTTTGCGGACAATAAACGAGTGTATTGCGCTCCGAGCTATTTCAAACGGATAAATTAAATCTTTATTTTTACATAAACAAACTTATATGTTGAATCTCCTTGTTTTTTTGTTTTTGCGAAGCATAGGACTTTCCTGTTTTTTAGAAAATTCCGAACTTTCTGTTTTGGAGTGGGCTGAAATTGTACGAGTCAAAAGGCCAACGAGGATAGTTCGAAGGCCCGAGATGTCCGGATGCGGCCCAATTGAAATCTTTCTTCTTCGATTTTTTTCACCCCCGATTTACGGCTACTTCATTTTTCTTTTGGTCTGTGCCGCCTTGGAAACGTTGAGACCGACTGCTTGCAAAATGGGACCCGCATGTCATCCTCTATGTACAATAAAATTTCTTTTCTTGGATTATTTTTGGCTCACGATATTTGGTCACTTGCCTTTTTCTTTCGATCCCGTGCAGCCTCTCAAACGGTGATACCGCTGCTTTGCTAAATGGGACCCGCATGTCATCCTCTATGTACACTCAAGTTTCTTTTCTTGAATTATTTTTGGCTCTCGATATTTGGTCACTTGCCTTTTTCTTTCGATCTCATGCCACGTTTGAAACGTTGAGGAACCTGTTGGCTCATGGGACCGCATGTCATCCTCTATGTGCTATAAAAGTTTATTTTCTTTGGTTTTTTTCACCCTCTCGATTTTTGGCTATTTCCTTTTCCTTTTGATCCCTGCCGCCTTGGAAACGTTGAGTAAGGCTGCTGACTCATGGGACCCGCATGTCATCCTCTATGTACAATCAACTTTCTTTTTCTTTTGATCTCAAGCCGCATTTGAAACGTTGAGACCGCTTCTGCTAATTGGGACCCGCATGTCATCCTCTATGTACAATAAAGTTTTTTTCTTGGATTATCTTTGGCTCCGATATTTTGTCACTTGCCTTTTTCTTTCGATCTCATGCCGCCTTTGAAACGTTGAGTAAGCTGCTGGCTCATGGGTCCCGCATGTCATCCTCTACGAACAATAAAAGTTTCCTTTCTTGGAGTTATTTTTGACCCCTAATTTATGGCTATTTGCCTTTTTCTTTTGATCTCCTGCCCCCTTTGAAACGATGAGGACCATTTGTTGGCAGGTCGGTCCCACATGTCATCCTCTGTGAACAATAAAAGTTTCCTTTGATGGATTTATTTTGAACCCCTAATTAATTTCTGGATATTTCCTTTTTTTTTTTCCTTTGATCCCCTACCGCCTTGGAATCGTTGAGGATGCTGCTGCCTCATGGGTCCTGCATGTCATTCTCTCAGAACGGTAAATGTTTCTTTTCTTGGATTTTGTTTACCAAATGATTTTTGGCTTATATTTTATTTCGATCTCCTGCCGCCTTTAAAACGTTAGAGGACGTGCTGTGGCTCACGGGTCCCACATGTCGGCCTCTATGAACAATAAACGCCGAGGATGTTGCTTGCCTCATGGGTCCCGCATGTCATCCTCTTAGAACGAAAATGTTTCTTTTCTTGGATTTTGTACCAACATATTTTTGGTTTATTTTTTCTTTCCATCCCCGCCGCCTTTAAAACGTTGACGCCACTGGCGGCTCATGGGTCCCCGATGTCGACCTCCCAGTACAAGAAACATGTGATATCTTGATTATTTTGCGAGACAATAAACGGTGTATTGCGCTGCGAGCTATTGCAAACGGATAAATTAAATCTTTATTTTTACATAAACAAACTTATATGTTGAATCTCCTTGTTTTTTTGTTTTTGCGAAGCATAGGACTTTCCTGTTTTTTTAGAAAATTCCGAACTTTC